>NW_010358712.1:207289-234659 GCF_000414095.1 Morus notabilis | reverse complement strand
TATATATTATAAAAGAAAAAAGAAAAACAAATCACCACGACGAGGTATGAACAATGTTCAGGACTATTCAACAATTCGTTTTATAAATCTTCAAAGCTCTAATAAAGGAAACTGTATAGTTCATTAGTCTGAATATTTCGAACGGGAAAGTAAATCCATGAAATAAATACGTACTATATATATATATATATATGCTACCCAAGAGATTCTTGAGTTTTATGAAATGAGAATAATATCCATTATCTTTAAATAAATAAAAAAAACAATAAACTTGACTTTCTTCAAACACCACAAAAACAAATAAACTGTACATCGTCACTACTAAATTTGTCCAATTTAGCATTACCATGTGAGAATATAGTTAAACTGCTACAGATACGTGTTCCTCGAGTTTTTAGACAGCACAATCCACCAAAAAACTAATAATAAACCACAACGGACTAAAAAGCAAAAAAAAATATGCCGAAAATAAAGTATACATACGAGCACGAAACGATGTTTCCTTTAAAGGCATTTCATCGAGCAGTGTTTACGCGTTAAGTGAAACCTTAATTGCTCGACATCCATGGCTCAGCGATTTCGAAGAAGGATTCATCGGAAAGTTCTAGAAAGAGTAAGACGGACTTCTAGAAGCAGTGATGAGGGAGAAGAGATGAGACGCAAAAACTTAATTGGACGCTTCGAATCTCCCCCCTCCCGGTTCCTCCGCTTCTTCAGTATCTCTTCCAGCGACGGAGATGGCGTTTTGTCGTGGCGGCTAGGGTTTCTTCTTCGGAGCTGATGAGGACGCGCGGCGGCGACGCGGAGGCGGAGGCGGGTTTGATTCAAACTTTTTCCAAGTACAGGGCCAAAAATGCCTTTTGCCTGATTTTCAGGCGTCAGGTTTTTATTTTGGATTAGTTTCACTTTTGGCCCTAATTCCTAAATTATGTCTTTTTTTGGGATAAATTTTATAAAATTATAACTTTATCACTTATGTCAACATGTCTCATTAACTTTAAAATATATATGTTATACTCTTTGAATTTTATCATTTAGTATCAACATGCTCTTTGAGGCTAACTTTATTAAGTTTTTTAACAGAAATGCTTATAAATGCCCCATAACTTTGTCACTTGTGTCAATATGTCTCATGAACTTTTAAAAGTACTTGTTTTGTCTCTTAAACTATGATATGTCTCTAATTTTTCCTCTTACATCTTGATTCTGTTAGTTTTTTAAATGAAAAATGTTGATATGACCATTAAATTATTAATTATCTATGATGTTTGAGGTTTATTGAATACATTCTCTTCTAAAAATGTTAGTTAAGCACCAATTCTCAAAACATTAGTTAATTAGAGGCAATAAAGAGGGAAAAAATGAGGAGCAAATCGATATAATGTAATGGATTTTGTTAGTTTTTTTTTCTTAATATTTCACCTAGATAAAAGTGCTCGACATAAAACATGTTCATGTTTTATACATATATAGCATTTCAAAATCTAAATGCGTTCAGGTCATTTATTTTATTGACATTTTAAAAGAAATCAACACAAACCTTAAGAAAACCATCAACTTAACAAATTTTAATTGTCAAATATCATAGATAATTAGTAATTTAATGTTCATATCAACATTTTTATTTAAAAAACTGATAGAATCAAGATAGAGGGAGAAAAGTTAGAGACATATCATAGTTCGAAGGGTAAAATAGGTACATTTTAAAGTTTAAGGAGCATATTGACACAAGTGACAAAGTTCAGGGAGTGTTTATAAGCATTTCCGGTAAAAAAATTTAACGGAGTTAACCTCAGGGGACATGTTGACACAAGTGACAAAGTTTAGGGAGAACAACATACACATTTTAAAGTTCAAGAGACATGTTAACACAAGTGACAAAGTTCAAGGGGAATTTATAAAATTTGTCATTCTTTTTTGTCAATTCTATTTTGGCCTCAAAACTATGTTCCTTCTTCCATTTTTGCCTATGCATTTTAAAACGTTAGAAATTACATCCTAAATTAGTAAATTGTAGGGGAGCAAAGTGGTCGGTATGAGTTGTTTAAGCGGTATTTATACTGACGGTTTTTGAAAAATCCAATCCATAACTACCCAAATCTTTGCCGGAGTGAGCGGATTTTTTAGCGGGTATATTAGGCGGTATGGATTTAGTACCTATTGTTTTTGAACTATTAAATTAGAAATTAAACTTTTACAAACTTAGCTACTTATATATGTAAGTATACATATTGTATAGGCATTTACATTTTTATAGATTCAAAAAGAACAACTAAACATTGTATGATGTTATGGTCATTTCCCCAAAACCGTTCATCAAAATGTGAGGCTATAAAAAAAATGAAAATGTAATGTTGTTAACTAAATACTAAAGAATATAAAAAAATAATAATTATTTAAAATCTTTTATTGGCGTAAAGTCTTGAGGCTTATAATATGCAAGAGTTGCGGGAAAACACATACACAAATACACATGCAAGAGGTACAAATTTAGAAACAAAGTAAATAAAATGAAATCAATCGTAGCATACATAGCACAATTGCACAAGTTTCTAAAAATAATATTCAAATAAATTAAGTTTGAAATCTAAATCATAAATATTAAACCAAGCAAAGAGCCAACATTCACTATATAAACACCCATAAAAGAATATACATGCATATTTGATAAGTAGACGGCGCGATTTGAAACAGCTTAAAATTATACAAACTGCAACTGTTTATTTCTGAGTGCAGATTGTAACCGTGCTGCCCAAAAATAAGCAGGTGGTGACATGGACCCACAGGTTTTTTCTTGTGCACTCCTAGTAAATTGTGTCCATCATCTCATGTTTAGCCCCTTCATGTTTATTAGGAGTGTTCGCGGGCAGTTTAAATGTTTTTTTTAAAAAAATCACCGATCAAATTAAAATATATATATGTTTTTCAATCGATTTGAGCCGTTTGATATTTTTGACAATAATCAAATTAAACCAAATCACTCTCAAGCAGTTTAAGCCGTTTAATTTAGAGTAAAAGTGCAAGATTGCTCCTATTTTTTGTTCTCAAATTTAGGACCATTAATTTAGGGTATTCTTGTACTTCTTTTAGAATGATGTGGATTGCAAGTTATATTGATCTTAGTTTTACACAGAAGCAGAACCGTGTATATATACATACATACATACACACACATGTTGATACCTTGGTTTCTGTTTGTGGTGGCGGGGCTACGCATCTTGTTTTAATTTCATGAAACCCGTTAGCTCATGGTCTTGAGAAGTTAATAGAACAAGATTTTCTTGTATTTTCCCATTAATTTATTGAGAATATTACAAGGAGGAGTTCAGTAATGTGCAACAAATCAAACTCAGATAAGGAAAAAAGGTTGGTACTTGTGCTACTTGCTGAAGTTCGCTCGCATATGAGACTCTTATATACAACAAGTTCAGTGGCACTTGCTGATAGCGTTGCCGAGGCATATTAGACAAGAACAGAAGGCGCTTTATTCAAGTTTGCCACTGCGAAAAATACATCATCTTCGTCATAGATCATAAAAGCTGCGGTTGGTGCTCGTTTTGTTCTCTCTCTTCATCAACGAAAGAGCTTAACTCAGAGTGCTGTCTCAGCTTGTTTCTCCACAAGTTGGCTTTTAAGGAACTCTAGCACCGAAACGAGCTGCATCGAAACGAGTAGTCCAATCGATTATCAGGATCCAAAGCATGAATGACAGAATGAGACAACATTAGACATGAAAGGAAACCTTACCCGTTGCTCAAGGCCTGTTTCTTCAGGTTTCAATTTCAACGGTTCTACCAATTTTATGGCTTCTTCGAATCCGTTGACCGCAACATCCTCATTCCCTAAGCTCCTGTCCACATCTGCAACTTTTGCAAGTGATACAGCCAGATCCAGGATCTGTAATCACAAGAAGCAACAGGAAAAATATTTGCAAAGCCGTGGTAAGAAACCATGATGAATCCTCAAAAAGTAAAAATAAATTTTCAGGCGTTAATTTGGGGAACATAAAATGAAATCTGACAGCCGGTTTTTTTCTAGGTAGATTATTAACCTTTATTTTTCGGAAGAGAGATTATCGTAATCAAATATAGTTTCATGGAAATTCAAACAAAGTCATTCAGTAGGAAAAAATTTCTGCGCCCTTTCAGGGGAATAAAACTAAACACAACGTGACCCTCCCTCCCTTGAGGCACTGAGTAAAAGCTAACCACATGTTTAATCATGAAGCGAGAATCTTCAGCACTCGCAATGTAATGCAAATCCATAATTCTCCCTTTTGCTCATAACTTAAGGACTTAAATATCTCACAGTATTCATTTAGATAACAAAAATTACAAGTTTTATTTCACTTGTTAACAACATAACAGCAAATGGACGCTCCAATTCTAAGTCAATCCAGTCTGTTTATCCAGTAACAAAAATTGGACCAAACATTTTAGATAGATACTACAACAATTGTGCCTCAATATTTGCAGCCAAATAAATTAAGGTCATCATCACAACTATGACCATATTATTGTGAGCCAACAGTAGCTAACCTGGGACGAAACATTTGGATTATTCTTGACAGCGTCACGTCGAACATTTAAAGACCTAAAGTAGTAAGATCTTGCAGCTTGCAGGTCTCCAGCGTAATATTTCAGATCTCCAATTTTGTTAAGCGAAACAGAAAGTGTATGTGTTATCTACAAAGGAAGCGAAAGAGAAGTAAACGCAATCAGAGGAGGTTTTGGGTGAAATGGGTGATACCAATAACACATAGTAAAGGTTGTTATGCAATAACCTCGAGATCATCTCTTGGCAGTTTTGAAAGAAATTCAACACTCTCTTCAAAATAAGAGATGGCAGAATCAGCATCACCAGTTGCTCGACTGCAGCAAAATGACAAGTTGAAGAATTCACTCAAAGATAGAGACATTTACCATTATTCTCTAATGATGACAAGTACAACAGTAATTGAACAATAAAAATGCTCATATTCCATTACAGAAGTTCTAGTTTCATTTTAGAAACAAGTTTTTCCACCCAGTTACAGAAAGCACATCTAAATTCCCGCCTATAGATTTTTGGCTGGTTGGACCTTTTGTAATGTTAGCTAAAGTACTCTTTTATTTATTTCTTTCTTTCTGAAAATGAACGAGAATTTTACAAATCATAAAATTGGTATATCATTGATCCAAGAATAAGATGTCTCGGATATAATCAGTACATCATAAAATTAGATGCACCAAGGGTAAGACACCATCAGTACATTCAGTAAATCAGTAACAGTTGAAGAACATTCCTTGTCTTATTTATTTATTTATTTTGACAGGGATTGAACTTGCAACCCCCCCAGTGCCACTAGACCAAGAGGTCTTAGGCCATTCCTTGTCTTATTCTATATTTAAGATCTACAGATATAGAAGAAATATGCCATTGAAGCATATACAAGAAATCCCAAGCTTAACTAAACATAAATCCAATGCACCCAACCCTTGAAAAGCAACTGTATGCTTACAGCTTGAAAACATTCAAATTAGGAGGAGGTCACAATTATCATTAACAAAGTTGAGCTCCAAAATAAATGCAGGCTTCCTTTCCTGTAAGGATTCTTCATCATCATATTATACTTGACAATTCATAGTAATTCCAAAACTAACTTGCTTGTTCTAGCACCCTCGTGGCTCATATCAAACATATTTCATAGATTATTTAAACACGCGCATTCCTGTTATTTCAACCAAAACACTTAAAAGAAATTTTTTTCACAATACCAATAAATCAACATAGTCTAAGGAAAATTACAAGAAGACAGAGCAAGAGAGAGGACAAACCAGCAGTCACCCAGCATACCCAGAACTGCTCCAAGCTGAGAACATAAGTCAGAAGTGTGGCCCATTTTTTCTAACTGATCTCGGATGTCTTCTGCACACAGACTTAGCCTTGACTTGGCACTTTCAAAATTTTGGGCTCGCAATGCCTGCACATGAAGGCTAATGTGACTTCATAGATAAAGCACGATGAAAATGCAACACAATTGGTGCGTTTAGAATTGGTTTCAAAATGATTTTGTTTTTAATAAAAAGTAAAAACGAGATTGTTTTAAAAATCATTCTGGGACCGATTTTAAAATTGCGTTTGGTTGGTCTTTTAAGAGATTGTTTTGAGGATAATAAAAAAGTGAAATCGTGTTTATTAATTAATATATTATAATATTGTTGATAAGTACTAAAAAATAAAAACAGAAAAGTAAAAACTACTTTCAACTGTTTTCTAATTCCTTCACAAAAACCATTCTCACTGTTTTCGTTTTCAAAACATTTTCTAAACAAGCATCGTTTTGTATTCATTTTCATTTTTTGCTTCTCAAAATACATGAAAACCGTTTTCAAAAACGGTTCCAAACACGCACAATGATACTAAACGAAACTAGCCAATGCCACAGAAAGCTGTGTAAAAAGCTCAATACATGTTCAATCCTACAAAAATCAGCCAAGAGAATTTGGAATAATGTTGACAATTCGAGCAGCAAAGCCACAAATACTGACCCTCATGGCATGTTGAACCAAGAAAGCACCTCTCTCCAAAGACACATCCTCATAAATCACAGTCTTATTTTTCTGAGAATCAGCCCCACCTTCCTCTTTCTCCTCTACATTATTATCAACATGGGTTCGCTTAATTCTAGCATGACCTTCAATGAAGCGATCCACCATGCTCTGAATTTTCTCATCCTCTTCAATCTTCTCTATATCAGCTCCACAAAGCGGACAATCCTTAAACCGTGAAATACATGCTCTAGTACCATGCAGAAAACAAATTAATCAATCAACACCCGGTCCGATATAACTCAAACAAAAAACAAACAAGTAACAACGCTACACCTTGAAAATTCTCCCCCCATTCACATCTAAAATGAATTGACACCATTACATTGGTTACTATCCATTCTAGAATAACTTTTTTCTTCTTTTTTTCAGATAACCGTGGTGTCCGAGACTTTACCCCGACAAATCCACAGGATCCATGCAAAGCACTGAGCCAACCCCTTGGGGTTCCTTCTAGAATAACATTGAAAAGATCATTCGCATTCATCAAATGCGCATAAAAACCCAATTCAATTTATTATTTTTTCAGAGGAAATAATATGTTATAGCATGTACCATCATGCGAATAAGATATAAAGACTAAAAGTGGCACCGAACCCACAACCCAACCCAAAGTCCTCCCCAACTGCCCACTCCATGCCATTAGACCAAAGGGTCTTAAAACAAACCTGACTCAAATTAAAACGGGAAAGGAGAGTCCAGCCTTTTACACCTTGATTAATATCTTTTTTCATCAAGTAATTATATTAGTTAAAAAGGTAAAAATCTACGCCCATGCACTCTATGGTAAGTTCAGCAATTTTCTCAATTTAATTAAACTCTAGCAACTTTGCAAACACTTCTAAAATGACAACTTAATGCTAACTTATGAACTCGATTCGGGAGAAAATCCTTTCTTAATTTAAATTCATAATTAACGCGCATAGATTGTTTTTTGTTTTTTTTCCCCTACACTTAGTAACACATTTAACAGTCAGTCACATGATGAGCTATATCAATTATCCAAAACAAACAAACAAAACAGAAACTAGTCCAAAAAAATGACCGCAAAAACTGGATCGGCAAAATCCTTACTTGCAAAAAGCATGAGTACAAGGAACACATCTGCTGCACTGAAAGGTAAGAGCTTGGCATATGACGCAGCTAAGTGGGCCCAGCTTGAACGTCTGAGAATCATACCCAAATGGGCATTTCGCCTCTACGACAGACGATTGTTGTTGTTGTTGTTGTTGTTTGTTGTTAGAAGTTGTCGTTTGGGAATCAAAGCCAAAAGGACATTTCTTCGGAGAGGCCTCGTCTGGGCGAGAAGCTTTCACGAATGGACAAACTGGTGTCATCTTCCAATTTCCAAGCCTAACTCTTTCTTCTTCTCTCTATCATCAATCGATAATAAAAACAAAAAAAAAACAAAACAAAAAAAAAACCGAAAAGAAGGAGAACAAATAAATAGAAATTCCCTAATTGTTTATTCGTAAAATCGTAATCTTTATCGTAAAGTTCGTCGCCACTTTACATATATTTATATATATATATATATATAATTAAAAAATTGGTAAAGAAATTTTGGAAATCAATCCTTACCTAGGGATTTTTCTTTTGGTATTGGAGAGGTCGACGATTGAGGGCTTTAGATTTTGTGTTCTTCTTTATCTTTAATTCTCTTCTTTTTCCTCCACTCTAGTGTAGAATTGGATGATCGTCTCGGGGTAAACGAAATGTGAATGGTCGGTTGCCCAATTCACTTTTTTTTTTTTTTTGGTCCTTTATGGAGGGACATTTTTTTTTTCATCTTTTTCTTATTTTGGAATTGACCCGCACTTTTAACTTATTTAATTGGGGTAACCCCATTTTTGGTTCCTAAACTTTGGATTTTGTCCATTAACTACAAAAATTCTCCTTAAATTAGGAATCTCGTAATACTTTACTATTTAATTTTTAAACGTAAGTCATGTTTACTTTGTGAATTTGAGTTTTTAATTTAAATTGAGATGTGATATTTTTTTAGAATTTTTAACTGTAGCAAAAAAAAATTAAATGTGAAATTTTTTAAGAGTTTTTAACTGTAGAAATTTAAAACTGAAAACTCGAATTGATAAAATGAATGAGACCGTAATATCTATTATTGTTCATTTTGAAGTATAAGACGTTAACAAAAAAGACATTTCATTAGAATCTCGAACAAAATAGACACATGTCATACTCATAAGGATTATTATTGAATAATTTAGTGCATAAATACTCTTTATCTATCCCCTTAATTTATACTTTTCAATACATATTTAAATTTTTAGTTAATATGATAAGAAATAAAGCAAACAAAGTTTTGTACTTACTCTTCTAATTAAGTTGAAATAAATAAAGTTTTTGAGAAAATTGGAAATTAATTATTTTTTAGCGAATATTGTATTTTCAAAACACTTTTCTTAGAAATTAAAAGTATTTACTGATATCTGCAATCTCAATGTTTATTCTTTATCACGTTAACCGAAAATTTTAGGCTTGTTCTAACAATACAAATTAAGAGAGATGAGTAAAAGAGTAATATGTGTCTAGTGTCCATTCTATTAGAGATTCTAATGAAATGGTCTTCTTTATTAACTTCTTATATTTTGAAGAAAAAAATGTTACGTTTTAAAAATATAAGGATAAAGTGTTATAAATATTATAATTTGGAGAAAAGTTTTGTGACTAATACTATTTTATTTTGATCTTTTAGATTTTGAAACACATCAGAATGAGTCCTCGATTTATGTTGTCTCAGATTTGTCCTTTTGTATATTTAACTGTTAAAATCTCGTTTAGTAAAAAACACAATATCCTTCTTATTAGTCATATCCCAATATATAAATGTGCAAAATTAACTCTTATTAAGTCACATATAGTCCTTATATGCATTTTTATTGAGATAAGCTTCTTTTTTTAACTCGAGTTAAAAAGTGAATTTATGTTAAAAAAAATATTATAATAAAAAAGTTAAATTTATAAAAATAATAAAATAATAATAATAATAATAAAATTTTAAATTGTGATTTTAATTAATAAAACAAAGAGACTTAGACGTTTGTTTTCTATATTCGTTCATAATTCTGAATTATGATTCATAGTTTTTTACAATATTTTTCTCTCACAAAAAACATACGTAAAATAAGAATGGTTCTGAATCATGATTCTGAATATATAAACCAAACGTTCTCTTAATCTATACGAACAAAACGATTAATTTACGATAATTTTGTAAATTAGAAACTCGTTCTCGAACATCTCAAGGACCAAAATGAGAATTGGTTTACAAGTCGGAGACCAAAAATAAGATTAACCCAAACAGAAAGGCTTCTTTTGAATTTTTAGCCTTTTATTCTTAGCATTTAAATCCCCAATCTTTTAATCCATTGCAGAATGCAGCCGATAGTCCCTGATAAACAACATGCCTCATTATTTATAGTCATTCTAAGGGTTTAGCATAAGCGTTTAGCCAACAGTTCCTCTCTCTCTCTCTCTCTCTCTCTCTCCTCTCTCTGCTTCTTCACGTCTCTCTCTCTCTCCTCTCCTTCTTCTCTCTCTCTCTCCTCTCCTTCTTCTCTGCTAGGGTTTGACCTGCGGCGTCGGGTGAAGCTCAGGCGCCGGCCGAGTGAAGCTCTGACATTTTAGCGTGTTTTTACTTTTTAGCTTCCATGGAGTTGGGAAATTCTTCTGCGGTTTCCAACGGCAAACAATTCTCCTTGTGTAATTTTACCAAATTCCAGAGGCCAAATGAACGTCCAAGTCTCTCTCTTCTTCCTCATCAATCAAAGGCTTCCTGTTCACTGCCTCGGAGACGTTGTGCTCTCAGAGCCAGTCTCAAAGAGATCGATATTTCCACCGAAAAGGTTTCTACAATTTCAGTTTTCAGTTGCTTTCGTTCATGAATTTCAGTTTTCACTTGCGCTTGTTCATACGTCGCTGTAGAAAAAGTACATTTCTTTTCAATTGTTTTATATAATTTGTTTGTGTGTTCAGAAGGTGAAGAAGATGTCTGGAGAATTGGAGCATTCGATTTTGACGGCTTTATCGCCATTGGACGGTCGCTATTGGGGCAAAGTGAAGGACTTGGCACCTTATATGAGTGAATATGCGCTTATATACTATCGCGTTCTAGTGGAGGTACTTTTTTTTTTTTAATTTAATTTTCTTATTTGTTTGTTATGTTTGTGAAGTATTGTAATTTTGTTTTTACGAAAAAGAAAATGAAGGAAACGCATTGCTTCTGTCTCATGGAGTATTATAGAACATAGATTAGCTTTTATCATATTCTTAGTTTAGTTTTGTTTGGTTTTCTGATGCATCTAGTGCTAGGAATAACTAAATAAATGACTTTTAATAGTTATGACTGCTGGTGGCGTCATAGCAGCAAGGGACAATCGTTTCATGTCTCTCCTTTTTCATTCGTTAGAACTTCGGTTCTTTGCATTTGCATTTTGTTCTCTGAAATAGTGAAGTTGTGTGTTTCATGTGCATGAACGAAATTGTTGATGCGAGCATGAACTAGTTGCCTTTCTGTTCCACCTGTGGTCCAGCAGATTCTGAAAGTGGCACTGGGTTCCAAAAAAAAAAAAAAACAAGAACTTTTAATAGTCCTTTTAAGTTTGAATAAGATTTTCTTGTCAAAAAAGAAAATTAATGAAGTTCACATTTTGTCATCTTCCAATTTCTGGGTTTATTTTGGTATGTCCATTTGAATTCTGGAAGCACCGTTTCTCAGGTCCAATGGTTGCTAAAGCTTTCGCAAATTCTTGAAGTTAAAGAGGTTCCGACCTTTAGCAACGATGCAGTGTCTTTTTTGCAAGGAATTGTTGACGGATTTACTGTGGGTGATGCGTTGGCAATAAAAAATATAGAGAAAGTGACAAACCATGATGTAAAAGCAGTGGAATACTTCTTGAAACAGAAATGCGAGTCTCATCCGGAGATAGTCAAGGTTTGGGATCGGTTCATAGATTCTACAGATGCTGAAATAACCTGCTTCTTTGGACTTCCTCACGTTCTTAGATCATTTTGAAAATTTTGAGATTGGCTAACTATTACTTTATCATTAAAGGTGCTGGAATTTTTCCATTTCGCTTGCACATCCGAAGATATTAACAATCTCGCTCATGCACTGATGTTGAAAGAAGCTCTGAACAATACTATATTTCCTGTTATTGATCATTTGATTGATGCAATATCTAACATGGCTAAGGACAATGCCCATATTCCAATGCTTTCTCGAACCCATGGGCAGGTAAAGGATATTACTTTCAAGAATAGAAATGATTAGTTACCTCCTACCTGAACAAACTTTTGTTTGTGCCAAAACATGAAAATTCTTTCAGTTTGAAGTTTGAACCGCATCTTGAATGGATTTACTTTTGGAAACACTTTTCTTAGAGCATTATCAAACCAAAAAAAAAAAAACTATGCGCACCATTATCAGTTTTGCCTCCTAGTATGAGTAACGTTAGTCCTGTTTTTCCCGCGTGTAGCCAGCTTCACCAACAACTTTGGGGAAAGAAATGGCAATTTTTGCTGTCAGACTAAGTAGAGAAAGAAGGGATATTTCCGAGGTTGAGATAATGGGGAAGTTTGCTGGTGCAGTTGGTAATTATAATGCCCACCTTGCTGCATATCCTGGTACCAATTGGCCCCACATTGCTGAGGAGTTTGTAACATCTCTTGGATTGACTTTCAATCCTTATGTTAGTCAGGTTTGTTGGTGTTCATTACACCTATATTCTAGAGTAAAAAAGTTTTCATTTTATATCTACCATTCATTTTGGAGAAGATTTATGTTATTGGTTAACTAAGGGTGGTAGCCAATAGGAAATGCTCAAAACCTTTATTTTGTAAGTTCGAATAAAGAAATTGGTTAATGTGTCATCCGAATTCTCAAATAAGGATAAATATAGATAATCATTTAAAGGATTTGCAATGTTAACATTGTACTGTTGATGAAGATGTCTCTGAAAATGGTAAAATGAGATGAAGAAATATATTAGGTTCTTTTGTCCAATGGACACCAAACGGAGAAAAAATAAAGAGGAAAAGCATCACTACCTTGAGCGTAAAATGCTTTTATGTAGTCTACAATTTACTTGTTTTGCTACTCTTGCAGATTGAGACCCATGACTATATGGCGAAACTGTTTCATGCAGTTTACCGATTCAACAATGTATTGATTGATTTTGATAGAGACATATGGGGCTATATATCGTGGGGTTACTTTAAGCAGGTAAGCAGTCTGATGAAAAATGAATATATATATATATATATATATATTAAATAGTTTGTCTTTGCCAAAGAGATTTATTGTTCGTGTTAAAAACTTGAGCAGATAACTAAGGCTGGAGAGATTGGGTCGTCAACTATGCCTCACAAAGTGAACCCCATTGATTTTGAAAATAGTGAAGGTAATCTTGGCATTGCTAATGGAGTTCTATCTCACCTAAGCACAAAGTTGCCAATCTCCCGATTTCAGGTAAAAATTTCTCCGGTCTCTATTTTAACTCCCTCCCTCTGTTTAACGTCTTCCTCCTTTGGTATTTTAGTGGCATATTGAGAAATCAACCTAATCTTTTTATTTTTATGTTTATATGTTAGCATGTAATAGAACTGATGGTGGTCCAAATCAGTATCAAAGGGTGCAGTTACTAACTTGCTGGGTTGGAGTGAGTGGACTGGTGCTGAAGTAGTTTTGGTTATAATATTTTATTCTTCTGCATTGTAATTGCAGCGTGACTTGACGGATTCAACCGTTCTCAGAAATATGGGTGTGGGACTGGGGCACTCTCTTCTAGCCTATAAAAGTACGCTACAAGGAATTGAAAAACTTCAGGTGTGAATTGATATATAATGCTCGACCCTTACAACTGCATAATTTAGACTTGTTTCGTGTGTTTTTTTAATAAGAACTTAGTCTTGGCTTAGATGCTGTATTACTAGACTTTATAAGGATGTGTTAAATGAGACTTCAATTGCAACTCAGTAAAGGACACTCATCCTTTTTGATATTTTGTTAGCATGTTCATTTAGTACGGCAGAAGTGATGAGACTAGGGAAACTCATCTATTTCGATATTATTTTATCATCAGTACCATAAAAGTGATAAGACTAAAGAATCTTAAATTATTGAGGAAGCTCAAAAATCACGTGGTATTATCTACCAAAAAATTGTCTTACCGACGTAATTGAAACCTTGAATGACTTGAAATATATGTTGATCTCTGAATAAAGTGTGTTTCTTTTTTCTTTTTCTTTTTTTTGCTTAATTAGGTCAACAAAGCTCGCTTGAGTGAGGACTTGGAACAGTGTTGGGAGGTGCTTGCTGAACCAATACAAACTGTAAGTATATTTTCGAGGGGTGGCAATTTGTATTACGTGTCGTGTTTTGATCGTTTTTTTTTTAATTTACAGTCAACCCGAATACGACCCATGACACGAAATTTTTTAAAAACTGCAACACGAGCACGACACGATCATTTTACGAGTGATACGGCACGACTCGAAAATAACCCGTGACACGAAATTGACCCGTGAATCCGAAATTGACACGAAAATTGTATACTTTTATTTAGTTTTTTACATATTAGAAATAACTTAAAATTTATAACACACTAAATTATAATAACATCCATTGAAATTAAGCAAATAATAATATAAGATTTTGAGTATAACTATCATGATATCACAAGTTCATAATAAAATTTAAAATATGAAATGAAAAATATTTGTATTTTTTAGTTTTTTACGAGTTTCGTGTCGTGTTCGGGTTAGGCGGGTCCAACCCGAAATTGACCAATGTTTTTCATGTCAATTTCAGGTCGACCCAATTCTGATCCGAATCTCTTTTTTCTCAACCTTAATTCGCAAAATTCGTGTCGTTTTCAAGTCGTGTCGTGACCCATATTGCCGGCCTTAATATTTCCTCTGTGTTTAGAACCCAAAGCTTATATTTCCCCGTGTTTACTTGTTTTATATTCTTATATGCTTAGTTTATTTGTTATGTACTGTTTTGGTCAACACAATGCATCTAGTTCTTGTTACATAAGTGCTCATATGTGTAACAGTTTCTTGATCGTTGTTCATTTTATCTGCATACTTGTACAATACACATAATACACACAGGTTATGCGAAGATACGGTGTTCCCGAGCCTTATGAGAAGCTAAAGAAACTAACAAGGGGGAGAGCGGTTACCAAAGAAAGTATTCGAGAATTTATTGAAGGATTGGAATTGCCTAAAGAAGCAAAGACGGAGCTATTGAAGTTGACACCACATACCTATGTTGGAGCGGCTGTTGAGTTGGCAACGACGTCGGTGAATGCCGTAAAATCGGTGATTCAAAGGTGCTAGGAAATCATATTTTTGACGGAGTTACTACACATGCTGAGCATATTTAGTCCCTCATTAGGTGCGTAGCCGGGGGCTCTGCTCGGTTATTATTGTTTTTGTACTTTGTAGTCGGGCTATATCCACGATGGAAAACCGTGGGAGAAGCTAAGTGATTTTTTTTTTTTTTAATGGCTACAGGTTAGTAGTGAGTGCATATGATAAATTTGGAAATTCATTATAATTTTTAATCGCAGTGACAGCTAAAGAAAGTTAACGGGAAGAAATGTCCTGTTTTTTTGCACAATTGCACCCAAAACATTTTGTTGATTAGAGAGTTGAAGTTTAAATTTTTTTAAATTTTTTTAAATTTTTTTAAATTTTTTTAAATTTTTTAGTATTTGCAAATCTGATTTTCGTTCGTCACTTAAACTATATTTGACAAGGAAGGTCAAATTTAGGTTTTAAATGAAAAGTTAAAAGAATTAACTTCATTAATGCCTCTTAAAAAAGACTTTGAGAAAATTACATAATTCACCTTTAATGGTGCATGGGTTTAGATTTGTATCTCTTGTTTTTTATTAATACTTTTTTGTTAATATAGTTATTTGATCAAAAAAATTATTAATTAAAAATAAAGGTAGAAATCTTGACTCATGCACTTTTAAAAGATATTTGTCTCTTTTTCTTTAAACTTTGTACTTAGTTTCAATATGCTTCTTGATTTTAAAAAGGATTAAACAAAAAAAACAAAAAAACAATAACAAAATAAATAAAGAAAAAAAGAAAATTATTGAGTCTTAATTTTTACTTTTTATTTTTAATTAATATTTTTAACTAATATAATTATTTAATTAAAAATAAAAAATAAAGATTCAAATCCATATACTTTAAAGAGTATTTTTCTTTTTTCCTCGTAAAAAAAAAGCTTGTTGAATTTTGATTAGGAATTTAGGCCCGTCCTCTTTTTTATTCAATTTATTTTAAGGGCTCATTTCCTCATTGACCCAGTCGGGTCGCAGAATTATTTTTTTGTTTTTTTTTGGGCCACATGTCAACATTGGATTTCACGACACTAGTGTCGGGATTTACTAATTACTATCTCGGCACCATAAAAGTGTCCTATGTTTAGTAACTGCACCTTTTTTTTTGTAGCAACTACAATGTAATGTATTATCAGGTTTACTGATTTTCATGTAAATTCCAATCCAAATGGTCATCTGACAATCTATCAAAATTATAAGTGAAAAAAAAACTGAGACAAATACTTTTTAAAATGCATAATTTTTAGATTTTTACATCTACTCTTGTTAATATCCTTTTTAATTAAATAAATATATTAGTTAAAAGGATATTAATTAAAAATAATGAGTAAAAATTTAAACTTACACACTTTAAAGATAAATTCAGCAATTTTTTCAAAGAATCCTAAGCCATTCTTCATTAACTAACATTTAAACAGTCCAAAATCATCTTAATCAAAACCTATTTGGCAGGCCGACGAGAGAGATACTTTGGGCCCATTCATTTCGCTGATTCAAGTTTATAATTCGAGTTGAGATGTAATTTTATGTGAAAGCTTTTTACTGTAATAAAAAAGTTAAATGTGACTGTTTTTGAGAACTTTTTACTGTAGTAAAACTCGAATTCTAAACTCGAATCAGTGAAGTGAACAAGACTTTAACGTTTCTAAAACTCGGTACTTAAGTACATATAAATAAATAACTAACATATAATAGTTCTTACACGATAATAGCGACTCACATAACAGATGATATTAAATGCGCAGACCTTTCAATGTGCGGACAAATGCAAGCAGCAAAGCTAAAACGAACTGCCCATCAACTGCAACCTCAGAATTAGTATGTTCTGTACATGGTAAACATAGACATCTGGTGGGATTTACAAGTTGATTTCCAACTATGTCACGAAATAATGAGAATCTTAAAGAAGTCAAATGGCTGGGGCCCATTCCAACCAATATCATCTCTTGTTAAGTCTGGAAACAATTTTGTAAAAGAATTACGGGAGAAGGTAAAGAGAGAACTTCAAGCTAAAAAGTAACAGGACAAAGAGCTATCACTAAGAATTTTCATTTCTTCTATTATCAACAAATACAAAGAATATGTAATAGTCAATGTACAAATGTAATTGAGGAACACTAATCATCTGTTAGCGCAAACCAGATGGGTAATTTACATCTTTCGTGGATCAAAAAAAGAATAATCAATACACTACAACAAAAGAAAAGAAAAGAAAAGGCACTACAAATCCCAATTAATAGTCAAACCGGCCACTAGCTTCTAGAAACCTGAGAAATCTTCATAGTTGTATAATGGAATTTATGTTTTCAGCTCCTGAGCTCTCATCGCCGAGTACAACAATAACTGTACGTTATCACAACTGGGAATTCGTGCTGTATCTTTGTCGTTCCATAAAACCCAACAAACTTCAAAAGTAACCAGCTTCTCTTTCATTCATCAAACAAAACCAATCAACAAAACAAAGACGACCTTCTCCCAAGACGAGATTTCTTGTTTTACACTAGAGAAGTAGCCTTTGATTCTTCCAAAACAGAAAAACTTCAAGCAGGTAATAGTATTAGGAACTTGTAATAGAATGGAGTTATTTTACACGAAATTCATGCCTGAATACAGTCAGATTCTGAGTGAACTTGTCCCTGTTCTTTGAATCCAGGCTTCGAGTGACATCAGCCATTAGTTTGTCAAAGCACGAGAAAAGCCGTTGATGCTGATCCACTGGCTGTAAGATGCCGAAAACAGTTTCCTGTGTCAAGGATGACGCCCAAAAAAAAAGGGGAAAAAAAAGAGAAGAAACTCACACGCACACTGTGAACTCACTAATCATCTAGGATCACTATTAATCAAATTATTTTGCCTCTCTCTTCGCGCTTCAGTATCAGCATTTGTTTCCTTTTTTCCTTTTTTATTTATTTATCAATATCTTCAAATTTGTTCTTTTCACACTATCATTACATTCATTAACACCGTAAGGTGCAAGCCAATTCCAAGGTATGCATACAAAACAAACCAAATTCTACGATGTGTAATGTGACATTTCAAAAACAAGGGAAAGAAGGCGAAACTGCTCGTGCCACAGAAGAATAAAAATCCAACTAAATGACAGGTTTATTCTATCTTATCAATTTGAAAGAAATAATTAAAAGAGAGAGCAACTTGCCTGTGAAGCCAAAATCTGAACTTTCAAATCAGAGAATATCTGCAAGTGAAAGCAACGCTTTTCAGTCAAAGATAAATTAACACTAGTTTTAGCAATAAATAAATAAAATAAATCAAAAATCAAAAATAAAAAGATAAATTAACACACTAGAGACAACAAATAGTGACAAAAGCAGAGAGCTAAAAGAAGGTGAAACAATTCAAATCTCATGAACTCGATTTGTTTCCAAAACAAAAGGACATTGTAAGCCAAAAAATAAAGAGGGTGACGGGAAACGGTGGGGTTTAACTATGCTAATTGTCAATTATTTAGTAGTTTTAGCAGGTAAATTTTGGTAAACATCTCCATACCTTCATTTATTTGTTTAACTATTAATAGTGTTAATTAAAACGACATCTCTGTACTTGAGCAATCAAATCCTTCAGTTTTCAATAAAATTAAGAGAAAGTTTCCCAGCGATTGTCTTTCTTCTCTAAACCTTTTTAACCAAAAGCATAAGGACTTCACCAAAACTTTGCATCGCTTGAGAAATTCTTTTTCTTTTTTCTTTTTTTTTTTCCTTGTATTGAGAAAAGAAGAAAAAGGGGAAGAAAGAGGTTAGCACATTATATTTTAAAACGTGAATACAAAGACTAGAATTCTAGAACCAAGAGACACACTTCTTGGCTAACAATTGTCCCCTCTTACGGGTTATTGTGGGAAAATACAGCTGTAAATTGTAATTAGTTTTTTGTAATTAGTTTCCTGATTACTATGACTAAATTAGTGTGTAGAATATTTTTCTTGATATCCCTGGAATCATGGGATTAATAGGCATAGATTATTTCCTTTTTAGTTTATGCGTGTATTCTAATATAGTCTTCTAATACTCCGTAAAATTATTCATTAAATCAATGAGAATTCATATTCATTCTCTCATATTTCACGATGGTTATGAATTAGGAGAAGACGCAACAAAGCAAGCTTTATGACTTATGTTCAATTGTCAAAGAAATAGACAAAAAGAATATTCTGAACATTCTACTTTGCATCACAAAATGAAATGGGATAAACAGATGAGCTATACGTATTAATGACCCTTCAAGATTGAGAAGTCATATATAACATAAATTATGTAACTTTGCAGAATGCTATATACAAAATCAGAATGAAAATCTAAAGATTAAAAACTAACCTGTTCACTAATAAGGATCAAGCTAAGCATTGGCCTGCTCAGACTCCACTGGTTGCCACAATCCTCAAATAAAACAATTTCAAACAGGGTCTTCAATATCTGAACGCATGAGGGGAAAATAAATAAATAAATAAGAGACAGAGATAACAATTAAGCAAAAAAGAAAAATAATGAATAAAGAAAAATATTTCAAGGCAGAGCACTACAAAATGGGGGAAATGAAGATACCATGTCCCTCATAAACAAGAAGGCATAAGAATTACCCAACAGAAGCAACATTCTTCTTCCAGAATTCAACAGGGCATAAATTAACAAACAAACAATAGTATAAAATGCAGTTTTCCTTACTTCTGGAAACAATTTGGGGCAGTCTGCAATGTGACGAGAAAGATTAATTGCAGCAGGAGTTGTGGGTGCTTCTCCCATAGTTATGTTGTTGAAATAGAAGGCAGCCAAATTATCAACAGCAGATGCGCACTGAAGGATAAAGATTATTTTGTGCTTAAGTGAGTACAACCAGAATAACGTTAATATAAAAAGGTGGTGCCAATTTTAGATATTAAACCAAATACCAGAATTACAAACTGATTAAAGAAGAAGAAGAAGGTGGTGCCAATTTTAGAGATTAAATCAATTACTAGAATTACATACTAATCAAATGTTCTTAGATAGATGGTTGGCATACCTGTGACGAGATATTTGTATCCAGACCTTTTAGGCCAGATTCTAGGGACCCAACTATATGCATGAAGGTGCTTGTATCTAAGTTCATTATAACATTAATATGGCTATTGAACAAAACCTCCAGGAATGCAAAGTACGCCCTCGTTAGCTGTGAAAGAAAATGATAAAAGCAGCTCTTAATTATTATAGGCCACAGCAAGAACTTAAACATGTAAAAACAACAAACAATATAAAATACCTAGAAATCACAGCAATCAAGTGAACAAGTTATATCTTTATAAGGACAAATTGAACTTTGAAATCACGACATACTAGCAATAATCATCTAAACGATGGAAAACCCCTTTTTTGAACATTTAAACTTTGCGAAAAATTTTCCCATAAGTTATTCAGACCCTTTTCTATCAGGTTTGTTGGCTTATCCAGTTCTAAAGTGGACCTTTTACAATATCATACAGTGTTGGCTACTTTCTGGGCGGTTTAGTTGGAGAGGAAAGAAGCTCTTTGAAAGTAAAGAAAATAATGGGGAGTTATTTGGCAGAAAGGATTATCGGGTGTGTTTAAGAATTCCAAGCAGTTTAAGAATTCCTCTTTGATTATTTTGAGTCGGGAGGGCTCTGTATTGTTATGATTTTTCTTACTACCTTAATGAAGCAAAATAATGTAAAACCCATCTTGTTCAGAACTTCCAATGTAGTAAATTTATCCTACCATATATAGACAACCAAATAAAAATAAGTTCCACTTAACTAAGTTCCAATAGACTTGCGGACAAAGTTTGTGTACCTTTCGGAATGCCAATACATCAGCCAAAGGAATAGACAATATCATCTTCAGTGCAATATCAAGTGCATCAGCCAGCGCTCTGTCACCGTAAAGTTCAAACACTCCAAAGTTGACGTAGTTTCCAGCAAGAGCTACCAATTAGGGGTAATAGACCAAAATCAGCTTATGCATATTCGCTCAAATTTATTTAATAAATACTCAACCAATTCCATCAAATAAAAATATGGAACATTAGTACTTTGAATTAAAGCAACGTTGTAAGTTGGCTAAAACCTATATCAGTAGCACTGCTAGTAAATAGAAATCACGTGAACAAACTCAAACTCAGGAAGAGGTATCTTTATCTGTTGATCTATCATGTTCCAACCAGAGAACAGTCAGAATTCCTCTCGGATCCAATTAAATTAATAACCACGAAAGAACTCACTTTATTCAAGATGAACTTGCATTGATTCATCGACCCAAAAAAGTTCCCTCATGGAGGTTTTTGTTTCATTGGACTAGAGTTCTTAGTTGAACTAAAAAACGTGCAATGATTCACCAAGCTTTTCTGAGAAACGGAGGTTCATGTTCTCACCTCTCGTGAGAGTAGTTAAAGAAATCCATATTCCCTTGTATTTGAAAGCATATATATCAGCAGCATTTGGAAGAGCTAAAATCCTTGAGCCATATGCTACAATTAATTTACTCACTTCACGGAAAAGAAGTATGCCATTGGGAGAAGACGAGTCAAATGTCAAACGTTGGGCTTTATTTAGAACAAACTCAGACATGAACTTCAACAATGGCGTGGTAACCTGCAGAATGACACAGAGAAGAGGAGAAAAAAATACAATTAACCTAATAAAACCAAATGCAAATGAAACAAGGACACTACTTATTAAAATAGTATGTTTCATGGGTTCAGGTTGAACAGCTCCAAGTAATATAACAACACTTAAACTGGCTTATAGCGTCATCTGAGTTTTTGTCATCCAACAGCAAAGAGGCAAGGACCATATTTTTAATTTAGTTTAAAGGTGTATTCGAGCTGCATTCAACTCCTGATCTGAGTTTATTTTTGTTGGATAATTTCTTGTTACGTCATCTGAGCTTTTGTCATCCAACAGCAGAGAGGTAAGAACCATATTTTTAATTTAGTTTAAAGGTGTATTCGAGCTGCATTCAACTCCTGAGTAGAGTTTATTTTTATTGGATAATTTCTTGTTACGGCACCAACTATAAAACAAGAGAAAAGGATGCATTTTTCAAACAGAAAATCTCTTCCTTTCCCTCTCCATATCTTTCTTCATGTAAGTGGGAATGATTCAGAACTTATAGAACTATTTTAACTATTTCATATATTTCAATCCTAATGTTAAAGAATCAAAATAAATTGAGTTGAGCGAATAATTTTACATCTGCCATAAAACTGTTCAAGTTTCCAATAAAGGATAACTCAACGCCTACCTCTGGTGTGTCAGACCAATGTGAAATGCCTTTCAAAAGAAGTGGCATGTGTGCAGGATAGAGCCAATCAAAAAGAAGCCCGTAAGTTCTGCGACTGGAATATATTAAGAAGGAAGAAATGAGAAAAACAGTTTAAAAAATTGTTTGAGCCTCTTAAATTCAAGTGGGAAAGATGCAAAAATACTTGCCTGTTTGTGGCCATAGCAATTCCTCTAAGGTCTCTCATCAACCCAATCAATGCATATTTCACCGTCTCAGTGCGAAACATTGAATCGGGAGTTGACTCCAAATTGATGAAAACCTGAGAAACCATGTGCAATGTGTTAGTAAAATCAAATAAAAAGTTGCAACTGTAGAGAGAGAGAGAGAGAGAGAGAGAGAGAGAGAGAGAGAGTACTTGCAAAAGAGGATCCATCGAAGATTTAAATTTCACTAGACTTTCCTCCATAAATATTAGCCAACCAATTATGTAGTAGAAAGTCGTCCTGCTGCGAGAACATCTATATTCTTCTAGAAATGGGAAGTGCTCCCTCTGGGTTTAGAGATTTAGGGGGAAACGAATTTCAGTTAAGGATGCAGAATAACTCATATCAGAAAGCAGTTCAAGGAGTGGAAACATAAAAAAGTAACCAGACAAAAGAAATGGTTGGCCTTACAGTATGATTTGCAACTATAAATTTAACAGTATCCAACTTCAAAAGAAGCTTTCCGGTCATGTATCTGCCAAAATATTGCTCGGCACAATCAGCATTTATTTACGAAGTTTTTTTAGAGGAACAAGTAGACTTAACAAATAAAAACAGGCTCTAAGGCGTTCATCCAAAACACTTTTTGAGTAACAAAACTAACCCAGAAGCCAGCTCCAAGAACAAACTCAAAGTGTGATCAATGACCTCCTCACTCTGAAATCAGAAAAGTACAAAAATATTTTACTACATGCCGTAATAACACAACATTACGGCACATAAGTACCAACCAGCTGATTACCTCAGTGTAACACTTAAGGTTTGTAGCAATCTTTCCAACAATTACATTCAACATGAGCAGATGATCATGGAGTCCAAGAAGCTCAGATAGCCGAGCATATAGCTGCTGCAACAGAAAGAAAAGGCCCAGGAAACGTTGGCGACAAAGGCTTAAAAAGAAAACACGAGAAAATATTATTTCAGAAAGAAGACAGAAAATTACCTTCGAGGAATGCATGGCCTGATCACCAACATAAGACTTCCTAAAATGTTGAAAGAACGTAAGAATTGCTCGATCAAGCCTTTGCTTGCTCAGTTCACCATATCTCTGTGAATTCAAGATTGAGGGTTCAACAACTCAAAGAATTACAAAACAATGTCAAAGAAGATTAGTAACAAAAGCAAGGGTAGCCAAAACTATTCAAACAATCGTCAATCCCATTTTAAAGCTCCTCTTAGGAGTTTGGATCTGATAATTAATATGGAAAAAGGTAAAATTGCAGGGATCAATGTTCAGGTTAATTTCATACAACTTATTGCATCATCAATGGGGTGAGGTGGGTTAGTGGCCCTTGAAGTATCTAGGTCTTCCTTCGGTTACGACTCTCCTTTCATTGGAGTTTTGGACTCCAGTGATTGATAAAATTTCTGCGACACTTGATGGATGGAAAAAGGCCTTATCCAGGGGTGGAAGATTGATCGTAGCTAGCATTCCGATTTACTGCATGTCTATCTTCAGACTCCCTTCGCGGTTGCTATGATTTGGAAAAATTAATGACGGAGTGATGCCAGCGTCCTCTGAGGCGTCTTTAAGCATCAGTGAAGGCTACCACACAACAGATTGGTGAGTGCGAAGAGGTGAGTCACTAAATTTCGGGGTGGCATGTGGGGGAGAACTCCTCTACGGTTCGTCATGTGACTACGAAGTTTTGACATCAGGACTTTTTGATCTCAGTGGTGGGGTGGGTGTCATCAGAGGGTGGCAGTGGCAGTGCGAGGAGCAGCGTCAGCAGTGTTTTATTTTTTATTATTTTTTTCCTATGGGAGGCAGTTAGGGTTTTTTTAGCGTCTTTGGAAAGGAAAAATTAGGATTGACCAAAGGAAATGGCTTGGCTCTCGTACCAATGATGTAGGACTGGGATAGGTTTAAAAAAAAACTAAAACAAAAACAGAAAAAAAAAAAAGAGAGAGAGAGAGAAAGAGGTGGAGATGAAGAGAAGAATCAAGGCAAGAAGAAAACGTTAAACAGAACAGAGAACAATGGAGAGGAAATCTATGTACTCAATAATAATCATCAAGACCTAAAGTGAAAATACAAATACTAGATCTACTTGTAGGTAGGTATGGATACGTTTTATGAGGCGTTGCAGATCGTGGAGGCTATGACGGAGCCAATCCTTAAACTCCAGGAAGATGTGGCCGAGATTGGCGTCCAGATGGGGGATGTTCAAGGATCGGTGCAGTGGTTGGAGAATCTGCTACTCCGGCAGGCGGAGCTCCTCCAGCGAAACCCCCTACTTCCACCAAGGTTCGACGCTGGACCTCAGCGGTTTCCTAACCCTCGCCGACCACCGCCAAACATTAGGCCGGTGTCACCGCCTCCTCCTCCCCACCACGAGGAGCCCCGGCGATACAATCGGGATTACCACCAAGAGACACCTCCGCTACTGAGGGGGCGAGCAGAGCACCGGGGAAGGAGGCTTGAGATGCCCTTGTTCCATGGAGATGACCCCCAGGGGTGGGTGTTTAGGGCCGATCGGTACTTTGCCATGAACGACGTGGATGAGGAAGAGAAGGTGGTGGTAGCTTCGGTATGTATAGAGGGGAGAACCTTGGGTTGGTTCCAGTGGGCTGACGCACAAGACCCATTCCGATCTTGGCGGGAACTCCGTGCAACCATGCTGTGGCGTTTTGGACGCGCCAAGGAGGTTGATCTGGTGGAGCAGCTAATGGCCCTCAGGCAACGTTCGACAGTGGCGGACTACCGAGACGAGTTTGAATCAACGGCTGCCCAGATGCAAGGGGTTCCTGAGACCATATTCAAGGGGGCTTTCCTTCATGGACTTAGGGAGGATATTCGGGCCGAATTGAAGATGCACTGGCCCAATGGCTTACATGAGATGATGGACCATGCCCAACAGGCGGAAGCCCGTAATGAGGCTGCTGATAGGGTCAGAAGGAATAGGATGGGTCGTGGGCCCAGAGCTGAACACTGGGGGCGTTTTGGGCGAGTCTCTTAAGGCCTTCATGCGGGTTCTTTACCTCTTGAGGGCCCCCTTCGATCCAAACCACTCCAGGAGGCGGCGCTAGGGCAAGGAACCAGATCGGGTAGTGGCGTAGGACCATCGTTTCCGTACGGCAAGGCAGCGGCGTATTAGAGGCTCACTGAGGAAGAGATGCAGCAAAGGAGGGCCCGGGGACTCTGCTTCAAGTGCGACGAAAAGTTCAGCCCCGGACACCGATGCAAGAACCGACAACTTCAGGTTCTCATTCTGGCGGATGAAGGAGATAAGTCGGTGGAGGACAGTGAGGATGACGTTGAGCCTCAAATGGTAGACGACAAAGGAAAGGAGGTCTTGAACGCAAAGGTGAACTTGTCCTTGAACTTAATGCGGGGGGTATCCTCTTCCAACACTATGAAACTCCGGGGTCGGATTGGGGGCCGGGAAGTTGTGGTGCTGGTGGACAGCAGCGCCACCCATAGCTTCATCTCGGAAGTGGTGGTGAAGGAGCTGCACTTGCCCACGGATCCCTCGGTAAGTAACAATATTATGGACTCAGTAATGGGGTGAGTGTCAAGCAATCGGGGATTTGTCGGGATATTAAGGTTTGGATCCAGGGACATTTGGTGGTAGAGGATTTCTTTAGGTGGGGCTGATTTGGTGTTAGGGGTGTTGTGGCTCTCAGCATCCTTGGTGTTTGGGCGGATTGGTCCAAATTCCTAATGAAATTCCGAGCTGGGCCTACGTTGGTGGTTTGGCGTGGCGACCCAAGATTGTGTTATGCGCCGGCCAAAATGAGCTCATTGGCCAGAACCTTGTCACCAGCCGGGGCAGGGGTGTTAGTCGAAGTATGTGATCTGCTGAAATCCCACTTGCTCTTAGCTCAGCACCGCATGAAGAAATTTGCCGATAGTCACCGGAGAGAATTAAGCTTCGAGGTGGGGGATAGGGTGCTGCTCAAATTGCGGCCCTACCGGCTGAAATCTCTTGCCCGCCGCGCCAATGAGAAGCTCAGCCCGCGTTACTATGGGCCCTTCGAAGTGATGGAGCGCCTTGGACCAGTGGCGTATCGCTTGCGGCTGCCTGACGAAGCTCACATACACCCAGTCTTCCACGTCTCCCAGCTGAAGCCATTTTGAGGAGCTGTCCCTTAGGTTCATCCTCTACCCGCTCAATTGTCAGAAGACCTGGAGCTCTGTATCCGCTGTGTTGGCTGCTCGAGTAGTGATTGTGGGAGGTGGTGAGGAACCGGAGGTGCTGATTAAGTGGCTGGGCCTACCGGATTGGGAATCCACTTGGGAGCCCGTCGCAGCCATCCGATCGCAGTTCCCCACTTTCAACCTTGAGGACAAGGTTGTTCTCGAAGGGGGGTGGGTAATGTTAGGCCTCCTATTACGTTAGTCTATGCTAGGAAGAGGGGCAAGAAGGGAAAATCGCAGGAAGCAGGGGAGGGTAGGGGAATTATGGAAAAGGGATGCTGATGTGTCAAGTTAGTTACAAGTTGTTAGCAGAGAGGTATTTAGACAGCAGGGTAGGGTGTGAGGGGGCTGTCTGTGAATTGAGTCATTTTTTTGTTACAGACTATTGGAGGCTGGGGAACCTCGAATTCCCCATTGTTATCGTTTCTTGTTTTCTTTCCATTTCCTTCTTGTAATTCTCTGAGAGAGGAATCCTTCCCTCAGAGGTTTTGAAAGGCAAGATTAATAAAAGGAACTTGACCCATTTCAAGCTCATCGAGCCCGTTTGCTTCTGTTGAATTATTGGATTGTGCAGGAACCTAACAGATTTTCCTTTCTCATGATTGTGTTAAACTTGAGCGATGTTACCAAGAGTCCGAGTTAAATAGTGTTTCTTAAGCTTTCTTTCTGCTTTTGTTTCTCATCCTCTTTCCTTTGTAATTGACTGCTTTTTCATTAATGGAAGAAAGGTTTCTTCTTAAAAATAAATAAATAAATAAAT
>NW_010358712.1:193934-207205 GCF_000414095.1 Morus notabilis | reverse complement strand
CCTGCTGCTCACCTGGCTATGCAGACCACTATCAGTAACATTTATCAATTGCAAAACACGAGCTGAAAGTTCTGCATCAAGCACCTCTTGCGACTCGGAACTATATAGAGAGATGGAAACCAGTAAAAAGAATGCTAAAATAGATAGCCGTAGTACAAGAGAAAAAGAATAGGAGAGGAAGGGCTAGTAAAGGTGGTGTATTTACCTACAACCTGTACATTGTTTTATCTTAAGAATTGCAGCAACAATATGAACAATCCAAGCAAGTTTAGCCTCAATAACAGAGATGCCGCTATTGTCAGTGGTCTGCAGTCGAGCTCTTTCCTATTTTAGACAACAGAAATCATTAATCATCAAATGAAAGCAAAAGAGATGCTAATGCAATTGCATTTTCTAAGAAACACCACATATGAGCATACCGTATATGTTTGCAGGATTGGCTCCATTATGTTTATGATATACAAACTAGTGCTTTCATACTGCAATAGGAAAAACAAGTAGCCATAACATGAATAAAAGCTAGACAATAAAGAGAACGTTATGCTTTAGGGCGATAGGTCTTGTATAACTGATGAAGTGTTCAAGGAGACAACATCTAGAATATCTTCAAGATTCAAAAGTAAAAAAAGAATATGTCAGATGAATGGACTGAACCTGGAATCTACAGAGGTAAGGAAAGCAATCTAATTGATCCTGAAGAAGTTCAACGTTATCTAAAGGGTTCTCTGAAAGATCATCTGGTAATCCAGCCTGACAATACAAAGAGAAACAATGAGAAAGAGAGAAAATTGTACTAAAACTTTGAAGTAAATTGCAGAACGCAAGACTGAGGAGCAATTGATGCAGTACCTGCACAGAGTTAAATCTGGATGTTATGAAACCTTCAGTAATCTTAGGCACAAATTCATCCAATAAGCTGGGCGCATCACCTTTTAAATATGGTACAGACGTCACTAATCTGGACCATAACCCAAGAAGATAATATACACTGCTGCTGGCCCACTAGCAGAATACAAGTTGAAGCAGCTTTCCATTAGGGCACAGATAATTGGATATAGACATAACAAAAGACGCATAAAAAGATGAAAAAGAAAGAACAGTTTCATTCATCAGATAAAATCTCATTTTAAGCTTAATCTGAAACATTCATTGGGTAAAACTTCTCTGTGTTTTTTTTCCCCCTCCTTTTCATTTAGCTGGACTTATATTTGGGTAATACATAAGACTGATAAAACCAACCTGCCACGATTGCAAGGACTTTAAAGTGAATTCTGCAACTAAACGGATCCAATCACTATAGCCTTCCACATTCACAAGCTCTGACAACTGCAACAAATTTAAAACTGAATAAGAAAAAGTAACAAGATTCATAATCAATACCAGGCTGGAGAAATTGCACTCTGGGAAGTTGCATGAATAAAAGGCCAAAAAGCAAAAGCCACATGGAACAAAAATAATATCTACCTCTATACGTCTGACCACAAAATAGCAATAAGTCAGCAAAAAGTCTTGGAGTAACAACATATACATTAACCAAATAACAAATTACAAACATCACCTGATCAAATAGAATGGTATCGAATGTAAAATACTCCACAAAAAGTTTCATAAAGTATTGAGGAAAAAAAAAAATTGCAGCTAGCGAGCATTTTGTACAGTCATTGAGTCATAGGTACACAGCGCACTCAAACTACTATGAACAATGTACCAATTGACAATGTTTAATCCATGTTTAATTAATGAAGTTTTGTCTCTTATCAAATATACACACAAACATACCAATAGAATAGCCAGAAAGTAGAACCACATATTAAACATCTAAAAGTCGTACCTGATAATTCACTCTGAATCGCCCCAGAAGCCGGCAATACTCATGGTAATTATCATGATCAGCAAGACCTGATTCCAAGTGAAAACTAACAAGTGTAAACAAAAAGCAGAACCTTAAAAAACAGAGAAAAGGAAAAGAAATAATGGCCAACTTTTCGAGTGTCTGGTTGGAGAGAAACCGGAGAATTTTTTAGGGTACCTAGGACAATGACGTTGTCATATGGAATAGGGTAAAATACCGAGTAGCCCTTTGGGCTTTTGGAGAGGAGAATTTTAGAGTCCTGTCGTTTACTGACCTTGTTAGGGATTGGGATAATTTTTGGTAGTTACTTTGTAGCTTGGTTAGTTTATTGATTTTTTGGAAGATAGCTCATTCTCCCTAATATTGTACACATTGTTCCACTATTAATGAGAGTTCTATTGTCTCTTTTTCCCAAAAAATAAAAATCAAAAAATCAAAATAAAAATTCACCACGGTACATGTTCATGATTAAAATTTAAAAAAATAATAAAAAAAATAATGAAAAAGAGGATCAAAAATAAATTCAGCTTTAAAAAATTAAAAAAAAATTAAGGAAAAATCTTCTATATCTATTGAAAAAGTAAAAGCATAAATGCAAATCTCTTCGTAGGTTTTTTATCAAATTTGTTAAAACCTCCTCAATAAATGCCTCGGTCAAATTATAACAGGCTCTTACAAAATACATTTACCACTTTCCTATTTTCACTTTAAATAAATAAATAAAAACATTGCAGGTCACCCTGCGGCTAAATCTATATCCCTGTCTGGAGTTAACAGAGTAAATACATGCCAAAATAATGACGGCTCTTTCTTATTTTGGGGTAAAAAACGTACAAAAACAAATTGAGCTATATATTTTGAAAGAAAGATGCGAGTAAAGTTCAGACCAGTCTACTCTATCATGGAAAAAAACATGTTCACATCAGTCACACCATGACGCAAAAATGGAGAAAAGGAAGAGGCAAAACAAATCGGTACGTCTGATGCAGATAAAAGCCACAAAAAACACAAACAAATATGAAGTATGTATAAATGCACTTGTCATATACTAAACATCGCAGAGAGAATAGAACACTATATCTTGTCGACACCTCCTCAAAATTGTGGAGCATAATATAATAGGCAAAAAAAAAGGGGGAAGAAGAAGAAAAAGCATGTCATGTCTCCTCAACATCATAGTAGCATTAGCAAAATAAAGAAAAAGACAAGTCAACAACACCTTGTCCTGTTTGTAGGATTTCTTTGGTTCCAGTCATTAAATGAGCCAAAAACTTAGAGCGGGCAGCATCATTTGTAAACAAAGAACGTCTTACAGAAGCTAGTCGCACCAAGCACTCCAGTGCCTAGAAACAACAATAGTGAAAACCCTAATAAAAGAAGCTTTAAGAAGCAAACACAGGAGAAATACAATAAAATTTCAAATTATGGAATAAGAAACTTTGTTTTAACAGTTCTGAAAGTGTACGGCAGTTTAAAAAACAGTTATCTGCTTATATAAATGCATTTAAATTGTAACTAGACTTATCAAGAATGAAAATAATCTAACTCACTAAAGGACAAACTGTGTACTTTCCAACCAGGATAAGATCACTTGTACCGTTAGAACAAGGCAATAAAAAAATTCCATACTAATGACAAAAAATCTGGCTTCTTTTTTTTTTCTCAAAACCAGCAACATTCCCTTATACAATCTTTGAACAGAACAAATCAAATAAAAGCGTTTAATCAGAGTACTTTTGTATTTTTGTTTAGAAGAAAGAGGGTTGAGGAGGCAGAATTTTTGAATTTCCATATGTGAACCCAAAAGGTAGGGAAAATATTGACTTATATTTGGTCTTCTATTCTGAAATGTTATTAATCTTTATTGCCAATGGAAATCGTTTTCTAATTTTTTGAATAAATTCCAATTTTAAATATCTGAAAAATATTGAAATACTTCCAACAAACAACATTACGCAAAGGGAAAAAAATGAGTGAATTATATGGCCCTCAATTGACCCAAAATTATGAAATCTCTTCTAATAAGCAGTAAAGTTGCTCAAGAAAAATGGTAAAATACAGCTACAATAAGCAGTGAAATAGAGACAAAAATAAGAAACAAGTTCAACCAAGAAAAAAAGGGCAAAATACAAGTACTATAAACAATGCAACAAAGATAATGTTTAAGCGACACACACACAAAATAAAATAAAATAAAGAACGGCAGATCTTGAACTATTAGACTAATAAATCTGTAAGAGAAGAAAATAAGAAACAATTGAAGAAAACTATCGGGAAAGGAAAGATTTTGCGGGTTGTTAAATTTAATTTGATAACTACATTTTCATTCGTGCAAAAATCATTGAATTTCTCCCCCCGTCATTATGCTAGTGAACAAAAAGGAAAACGTACATCTGAATAGCCACAAGATGCTTTCTTTGATAGAACAATCATCTACCAAAGCTTCTTGTTAACTTCTAAATTTATTTGAATTGACCTTCCCAATATGGATCCAACAATCTACCAAAGCTTCCCAATATGCAGTCAGATATTACAGAGACCATTTATCAGGATAATCAAAATAAACCTATGGCTAAAGACATGTTCTCCAAGAATTGCAACATTGAACTGGAGCCTACCTAGCTGAGTGCAGAACCCTAGACTCTAAACTTGGTGATATGCTCCAAATTATCGGGTCAAAGGATTTCAAAAAGAATTGCTACAGATCGACTAACATAAGGATATCATATATCCAGTTGCTAAAGTTGGAATCAGCTAGCCAAGTAAACATATGTGATGGTTTGAGTCCACGCCCACCATAAATAGAATGCCCCCTCATTCTCAATTTTACATAGGGATTACTACCAGAAAACATAGTTGTACCAATAATTCAAAAATATATTTCAGACTCCAAACACAAAGTGGTACAAGTTGGCTTCAAGTCTCAGTTGGAAGACTTGAAAAAGTTGTTAAAATGATACCCATGAAAATATGTCCCTCCGATAGCAAAGCAGGATTCAGAAGACAAATACTTGTTGCAACATGCATAACATGATAGTAATATGAATTGTTGAAGTGAAGTACAGAAAAATTCTAAATGAGAATGTCTCGGAAGGCAAAAAGGTAAATACTTGGAAACAACAAAAGAATGCATACTACCTCCTTTGAAAGAGGGGCCTTCGTAATGGCATAGTAATCAAAAAATATTTGCAGGGTTGAAGGATCTTCCAAAACCGGCCTCCAGGAAGATGGTATCTATAAGATAATAAACTACATGATTATTTTATACTCGGTCTAACTGATAGTTCGCTAAACAGATAATTACTGTAACCAAAAGTGGTAAATACCTGAACAGTGCCAAACTCTTCGGAACTTTCATCAATTGAGGTGCCGACAAAATCAAAGGATAAGCATTTAAGTGAAAGAGAAAGAGCCAACTCTTGCAATCGATCCACAACTGCAAATGACATATTTGAGTGCACGTTCCTCTTAGGAGATGGAGTCAACAAAGATTACATATATATCCATACATATGAGTGTATGTGTGTAGAAATACACGTTCATGTATATTTGTGTGTGTGCACCACACACACGCATGTGTGTTTAAAAAATAGTGCAGTACCATCATTCTTCAGCTGACGCAATGAAGTTAAAGATATTTGGAAGATTTGGAAAAGTGATTGATCCCTAAAGTTGCAGGCAACCCTTCGATGATGTGTTGAAGACAAACCAGAATTAGGCTGAGAATTGAGCCAGAAACATGGAAGCCAAGTTAGAGCGCAATGATGCAAACACATCAATGTTATCTTAAAGCAGGTGAAAGAAAACACACAACAAAAGCATAGCTAAACCTTACTGACGTTAACGAGTTATACTGAATGATATTTGAACCATTTAAGTTGTCTTAGTTGAAATGAAGCTGATAGTATTAGTTAATATGACAATTGGTGACAGGAGAAAAATAAATAATAAGTTACCTTCTCAGCAAATTCACAAAATTAAATGTAGAACTTGGTGCGTTGATTGAGAGAGAGAGAGAGAGAGAGAGAGAGAGAGAGAGAGAGATTTTAAGTTGTCTTAGTTGAAATGAAGCTGATAGTATTAGTTAATATGACAATTGGTGACAGGAGAAAAATAAATAATAAGTTACCTTCTCAGCAAATTCACAAAATTAAATGTAGAACTTGAGAGAGAGAGAGAGAGAGAGAGAGAGAGAGAGAGAGAGAGAGATGGAGGGAGGGAGGGGGAGAGAGAGAAATCAAGAAACTGACAGCCAGTGAAAGAATATTATGTCTCACTCCCATCCAGAGATAATATCATTTCAATTATTTTCTTCACAAATAATCCATAATCCAAGTCATATTGGGCTCTGTAGAAACCTATAATTTTCTTTTTAATAATAAGGATGTAATTTTTTAAACTCAATCAAGAAAAGATTAAGATAAAACCTACGAATCAATTTGCATGATTAGACCACGATCAAAGGTGCAATATCAAGGAAATTCTGATGTGATGCCTAAAACCATCTTCATCTTCTTTGGTTATTTACATACATAATCATATATCTTCAAGTCAAGTTGAACAATAAAAGTAAATATGAATCTGGAGGCTCCGTTTGAAATAATTCCTTATGGGTGTCAATGGGGAAGAACAAGATATATCTTTAACATTTGCTATAATCCTGCAAACCCTATAATCTTTCTTCTTGATCTTTTTTGGTTGCCGTAATAAACGAAAATATATTATTAGAAAGAAATAAATAATATAAAACAAAAGAGAGAGAAAAGGAATCAACCAACAACAGGCAAAGAGAAATACATAGAAACAGAGCCTACAAAGAGTTATTCCATCCCGAAAAAGATTCAAGAAAAGGAAAAAATTCTTCGACTCTTTAAAGTATACAATCACAAAGGAATCAAAATTTTAATTCTATCCAAAACCACTAAAACATCATCAAAATAATACACGGAAATCCTCTAATTTGGGGAGAAAAGTAACCTTAAATCCCTATAAACTCCACACTTTATCTCTTCAATGTCAAACATCTTTTTATCAAAAATGATACTCCAAAGTTGATAAGAGAAAATAAAATCAGAATTAAAAAAAAAGGGGGAGGGGGGCTGGCTGTGGTATAAATAAATATAATTTAACAAAAAAAAAAAATTCAAACAAAAACAAAAAAACACACAAAAGACAGAACTTGATTAATTCATAGAGAACCGTGAATTACAAAGCAAGGAGGACAAGATGTCAACCTGATAAAAAGGAAGAAAAACAGAGATAAAACAAGGTAAAACTGAGAATAAAAAGTAACAAAAGGAACAGACTGTCAAAAATGCCCCTTCCTAACCAAAACTGAAAACTGAAAGTTACTTTAAAAAATTATCCCTCATGCAACCATATTGCAAACCAAACTTGACTTCTTCCCACAGCTCACTAGCATTGCCTTCTACATCTTCAAAAATCCTCTTATTCCTTTCTAACCAAATTGCCTAGCACATATAAAACTTATTTTTTGCGACATGATCCTTTCAAGAATTCTAGAACAAGTACTTAAGAGATTTCGAAATATTATTGTGCGTCTACACAGTAATGATGACAAAAAATTACCTGATTCATTTCAGATACAAGCTGATTCAATATCTTCAAACCAATGGCATAGTGCTCTGATGTTGCCTGGTAAAACAAAATGTTTGCATGTTATCATTCTGCAAGATACTACAGTCCAAAACTGATAAAAATAGCAGGCACATAGTTTAGTTGAAGCACTCAAAATTACAGTAACCAACGAGAAACAATGCAAGTCTCATTAAACTTTACAAAGAATCACAATAACAGTCGTAAGTACTCATAGGGAGCACATGAAATTTAGGATAACAAATTAGACTGGCATTTTAAGTTAAATGTTGCAGGGAAACTTAATGAGCAGTGAGAAGTGCTTGTTCTCCTTCGTCATGCCCTCTCGAACTACTTAGAATCTTTCTGTTTCTCATATTAGTATAACACATGATAGTATCATAGTATATCCACAGACGCATTGTTGGGAACGGTCTCTCAAACTTCATGTGGGAATAGCTACACATGAGTTCATAAAACATGACCGTGACTAGGAAGCATTAAAAAACACGAATGTTCTAAAACAAAAGAACTTATCATCTTGCATAACAGAGTGATTAAGTAACCCTGTCTTTAAATCACCAACAAATTTAGCATCATATTAGCAATGCATGCATGCTAAGCACAATAGCAAAGTAACTAAACATCAAAATCAAATAACTATAGCATTCATAAAGTAAAAAACACAAATGACGAATAAATAATGACAAACTCTAAAAATAACAACAAAATATTACATCCTCGACCACAAGCAAGCCATATAAGCTAATCATATCACCTGGCTCAAGAAGTTGGTTGATTCTTTCACCACATCCCGAAACCGGTCATCATCAAACCACCCAAACTTTGTAACTCGACATAAGAGTTGGATTAAAGACGCAGTAACAAAAGGCTGCAACTTAGGTCCTCTGGTGAACAAATAGTTGATAAGGTAACTTCCTACATTTCAAGTCCAACAATCCTAACATTAAGGAAACCAAGGTACATACAGAAAATCTCATACAACAATAACCAAATTATAATGTGTATGTATATATATATCGAAGATTACTAATATCGAGACGGAGCTGCAAAGCAAGGCTATGCTCAGTGACTTGCTTCAACAAACTCGAACTCGCCAACATCAACGCGTACGGCGTGAGCGCATTGTCGAGAATGTATTGGCACTGCGAAATGTAATCAGTGTTCACCGAAAAGCATTTCAAAGTGTTCTCCGCGTGAGCTCTCTCGACGGAGTCCTGAGAATTGTACAGCCTCTCGCACAGCGCCTCCAATTGTGCCAAGCTCTCCATGATCGCAAAAACAAAAAAACCTGCCATTATTGCATTTCACAAAAATCTAATCACCAATCACGACGCCATATCGCACACCACCAGATAACATCGTTGACTGAGTTCGTACATTTTCCATAATTTTCGATTCAAGAAACAATCCGGTTTTCTAAGCAAACAAACACAGCATAGAAATTGCCTAAATTAGTATTCCTAAATCCACAAATTGGTGAAAAAAACATACGAATTGGCGCTACTGAGGATGAAATCCACAACGGAAGCCAGATTTTCCGAGAAAAATCGTTGGTGCAGAAGAGAAAATGCAATCACCGACATTCGAGATTCATTTTGACAAGAAAATCACAATAAGAGGAAATTTTATTGAGAAAGATCGACTGTGGTTTGTGGAATGTGCAAAAAGAGAGACAAGAAGATTCTATATATATATATATATATATATATATGTATGTATGTATATGTGTATATATATACCTGAGGTGGATCTGAGATGGATCAAAAAGCGTTTTTTGCGATGAATTTGATTGTTTTCAACGAAATTTCTTGTTTGTCTAAACTTGATTCAAATAGGAATGAGATGAGATGATCGTCTTTGGGAAGAGACTGCGGAGGAATCCGTCTTTGGGCTTTCTTGCAGGGCTGGCGTGTTGGCGTTGGCCATTCGGCTTAGGCTTCTTGGGGCAGTCTGCAATTAGACTGGCCGAAAGTAAAATAAAATAATAAATAAAGTAAATTAATTTAGTCCTTACACTTTATATGGTTCGTCACTTAACTCCCTATAGTAAGAACTTTGTCATTTCACCACCCAAACTTTCCTTTTACATTTCACCACCCAAAAGTTATGGGGTAGCAATTTGGAATGTGTTCATATCAACTTAAATTTTCGTGTCGAATTCAAATTGACCCACATATCGCCCATTTAATCAAAATATTACTCAAATAAATACCTTTATGATTAATATAAACAATTTAAATTTTTAAATTATTTACTTAGTCCATTTATTTATATTTAACATTGCTACTATAGGGTATAAATCTTATATTTATCATATTCAAATTAAATCTAATAACAAAATTTTTGTTAAAAAATATTTTTTCCATATTTATATATATTTTAAATAAAAAATTTAATAAATCGAGTCAATTCAAATTAACTGCGTGTTTTCGTAATCGTGTTGTAACTCGCATTGCCATCCTCATAATTCTTTTGATAGAATACTCAAAAAATAGTCTAATAGGGCACTGTTTCAGCGATATGAAGAACACTAGCACGTTATTCTGATTTGCACGTGTAACAGTGTACTACATGCAAGCCACGATAAACACACTGTATTTTGTCTTAGCAAAAAATACAACATTGTACTTTGTAGTGAGTCAGAGGTATACCTCTACCAAATGGCTCATGGATGGTGTCGATTGTGTTATTTTGGTTATCTGGAAAAAAAAAAAAAAATTCCAATCAAATTACTTCATTATGAAAGATTCTTGAGAACTAAATATTTTGCACTTAATGTATTATTTTTAAGATTTTGATTACTATATAATATGAAGGCAATTGTCTATATTTAATTTCTAAAATTATTCTTTAATTTTAGTGTCGACTAAAATTGTCAGCAAAAAAAAAAAAAACAAAGTTCATTAATAATTGCCAAAAAAAAAAATCAGATACCAAAGTGATATAATGCCATTAATTTAGAGACTAAACAAAAGCTAACAACACTTTCTTGAATCATTAGTAATTTGTCTCCTGAAGTTTTATTAAAAATATAAAATATTTTATTGATTTTTTTATTTTAAGAAATTATCTTTGAATTTAATAAATTATTACAAAGTGCTATTAAATTGATCAACGATGTTAAAATTTAAAAAAGAAAATGTTGTTATGGACATAACATGACCTGCTATATCGTAGTTCAAAATTTGAGTTTTTGCATTCAAATGGGCTCTTGTGATATGTACGAGAACGTACTGGTCATTAATCTGGAGACATTTTACAATATTTTATTAGATTAATGGGTAAATTGCAAAAATTAAAACTTTTAAGGAATAATTTGTCAAATAATAAATATCCTTTAATTAAAATGATAACAGAGTGTCTTGGACACAGAATTCATGTTTGACAAAACAACATGGTTAGAATAAAGAAGTTGACGTCGCTGATGCAAACGTTTACGTCATTAGCGCAGAAATACTATATGTGGCATGTTACTGGACACATTCCTGCTCTAATGCATGTGAGTTTGAAAACTGTCGTTTTCAGAAGTCCAGAGCAATCCCAGAAACAAGCAAAGAAGATGAACGGAGACAAGCGATTTACTTGGTCCAGGTTAAAAAACCCTAATCCAAGGGCAGAAGAAAAATCCCCCAAGCCAAATCCACTATCAAGAAAGAATACAACTCAAGCCTCACACACTCTACAGAATTACAAGCTGTAAACCCAAGCTTTTTCTCAGAACTCACGTTCTCTCTTTTCTTTCTCACACCAAAGTTCAATCTTACAGAGAAAACCAAAAGAGTATACAAACTGTAGTCAAGACTTTAATTGATAATAGGACTCTTAATACACCACGTCTATTTATACTAAAAGATAAAGTCCTAATAAATCAGAGTTAGGCCTCTTAACCTCTAAAAGTTAAAACAAGACTCAGTCATTTGTAACAGAACAAGCTGCAGTCTTGTTTGTCACCAACCGACTTAGATATATATAAACGGCCAATTAGATAGAGTCATTAATTCTAACATAACTCCACCTTGACTCTGATCTGATAATGGATTTATCCTAGGGGACCTGCAATCACCAAGCTAATCAAGTTGGCAGCACATTTAGTAAGTTTAAGGCCTGCTCAAACTTACTAACTGGTATTGCCTTAGTCAACATATCCGCTGGATTTACCAAGGTAGAGATTTTATCTACTTTAATCCTTTCCTGTGCAATAATGTCTCTAACAAAGTGCAATCTTACATCTATGTGTTTCGTTCTCTCATGAAACACATGATTTTTAGACAAATGTATTGCACTTTGTGAGTCACAATACACAGTAGCTGTATGTTCCTTGATTCCTAGCTCCTTAGTGATTCCTTGCAACCAGATGGCTTCCTTGATTCCTTCAGTGAGGGCCATGTACTCAGCTTCTGTGGTTGACAGCGCCACAATGTGTTGCAAATTTGATTTCCAGCTAATGACATTTCCTCCCAAAGTGAAGACATAGCCGATGACCGATCTTCTTTTGTCAAGATCTGTTGCGTAATCAAAATCGTAGTAGCCTTCAATGACTGCTCCACCTTCTTTGTTACAGCTATAAACCAGTCAAATACTTGCAGTCCCTTTAAGGTATCTCAAGAGCCCTTTAACAGCATTCCAATGCTCTTTGGATGGTAGGCTCATGTAGCGACTGACCAAGCTGACACCAAAAGCTATGTCAGGTCTAGTGCCAATCATGGCATACATTAGACTGCATGTTACATTTGAGTAAGGGATTTGCTTCATATAGGCTGTGTCTTCTAGGGATAGTCTTCCTTTTACTGCACTTAGCTTAACGTGGACTGGAATGGGAATTGAGGCTGGTTTAACATCCTTCATCCCATGTAGTTCTAGAACTTTCTTAATGTATCCATTTTGTGATATTGAGAGAGTGCCCTTACTTCTATCCCTGTTTATATCCATTCCGAGTATTCTTCTGGCCTCCCCCAAGTCTTTCATCTCGAACTCAACCTTGAGAGATTCCTTGAGCCTTTTGATCTCAGTTTTATCTTTACAAGCAATCAACATGTCGTCTACATAGATGAGAAGGTAGATGAACACGTTTGCTTTAATTTCCTTGAAGTACACACAATGGTCAAAGTTTGACCTTTTATAGCCATTCTGTAGCATGAAAGCATCGAATCTATTGTACCATTGTCTTGGAGACTGCTTTAGTCCATACAAGGACTTCTTCAGGTAACATACCATGTCCTCTGTACCCTTCTTGATAAACCCTTGTGGCTGCTCCATAAAAATCTGTTCATCCAAGTTCCCGTGAAGGAAAGCTGTCTTGATATCAAGTTGTTGAAGTTCTAAGTCCTTCATTGCAACCAAAGCTAGCAGTAATCTTATGGAAGAGTGTTTAACCACTGGACTGAAAACTTCATGATAGTCTATTCCTTCAACTTGTGAGTATCCTTTTGTAACAACCTGTGCTTTGAATCTAGCCGGTTCCACTCCTGGTATTCCTGATTTTATCTGAAAATCCACCTACACCCCACGATCCTTTGGTTTGTTGGCTTTTTGACTAAAGTCCAGGTTTTGTTCTTGATGAGTGAGTCCATTTCTTCCCTCATAGCTTCAAGCCACTTTTCTTTGAGATTGATGTTGCAGGCTTCCTCAAAACTAGTGGGATCTTCAAGTTCTAACGTGTCTCCTATATTAAGAGCATAGGCAACCACGTCTGCATGAGCAAACCTTGGTGGGGGTTTTATTTCCCTTCTTGTTCTGTCTCTGGATAAGACATAATCATCAAGCTCTGAGGTCGGTACTTTGTTAGGTTCGGTTTCAGCAG
>NW_010358712.1:130581-193779 GCF_000414095.1 Morus notabilis | reverse complement strand
AGCAGGAAATTGACCATCACTATCACCAATATCAGGTGCATAGTCATCACCGGGAGTCACTTGATCATGGTGCAGATCAGCCATTTCTTGTTCTCTACCTTGATTTGCACCATCTGCTCCACCTCAATTGCCATGATTTTCAGCACATGCATAACCTAATTCAAAGGAAAAACTTTCTGTTTGCTCATCTGATTTCTCAGATAACCTGTTTTCTGAGGGGTCAGTCTTTAAGAAAACATTTTTATTAAAAAAGATGTCTCTACTGTTGACACATTTTTTATCATCCAGTAGCCACACTTTATATCCCTTTACACCGTGTAGATATCCTAAGAAAATTGCTTTCTTAGCCCTGGGATTTAGTTTTCCTTGACTGCTGTGCATGTATGCAATACACCCGAATGGTCTTAGGTGTGAAATTTTGGGTGCTCGACCAGTCCAAAGGTGTTCAGGTGTCTTAAAATCTAAGGCTGATGCTGGGGACCTATTGATAATGTAGCATGCCATGGCAGTGGCTTCAGCCCAAAAACTGGTTCTTAGACCGGATTCATGTAACATGCATCTAACTTTATTTAGGAGTGTCCTATTCATTCTCTCAGCAACTCCATTTTGCTGAGGAGTTTCAGTGCATGCCCTATGTCTATCAATGCCAAATTTGACACAAAATGCAATAAAGACATCATTACAGAACTCTAACCCATTATCTATTCTCAGTTTCTTAATTCTTTTTCCTGTTTGGTTCTCAACAAGTAATTTCCATTCATTGAATTTTTCAAAGGCCTACTTTTTAGTTTTCAAAAAATATGTCCAGACTTTCCTAGAATAGTCATCAATGAATGAAATAAAATACTGAGATTTTGATATTGAAAGTGGTACCTTAGGGGATCCCCACAAGTCTGAATGGATATACTCTAGGATTCCTGAAGCTCTGTAGTTGGTTGACCCGAATTTCAGGCTGTGAGATTTTCCATAGATGCATGTCTCACATATGTCCAAAGAGCTTATCTTCTTGGGATCAAGAATCCCTTGTTTGCACAGTTCTTTAATGCCTTGCATGCTGATATGGCCCAGTCTTCTATGCCACACTAGAGTTTCATCTGAGTTCTTTGTGACAGTTGCTGCAGTTCCAGTTATGGCAGTATCCTGCAGCACATAAAGTCCCTGTTGTAGTTTTCCTTTTAAGACTACAAGAGAACCCTTCATTACCCGCAGGTTTCCACCTTGTGACTTGTATGAATAACCCGTTGTGTCTAACAGACCCAATGAGATTAGGTTTCTCCTTAGCTCGGGCACATATCTGACATTTTCAAGTCTTTTATGTGTACCATCCCACAGCTTGAGAATTACTGAGCCCAGACCAGTGACATTGCACGAGTCATTATTTCCCATGAAAACAGAACCACCATTTACGGGCTTAAAGTCAAGCAACCAATCCTTTCTTGGTGTCATGTGAAATGTACATCCAGAGTCAAGGATCCATTCATCTTTAGAGTCACATTAGGAGACAGTCAGGACTTCTGCCATTTCATAGCTTTCTGTCAAATTTGCAGATTCTGTTTTCTGAGATTCTTGGTCTTGGTTTTTCTTCCTCTGTGGGCAAAATCTCCGAATATGTCCTTCTTTCTGGCAATGCCAACGGGTCTAGGATGTTCTATTCTTGGATTTAGATCTAGATTTATGTCTAAACTTCGATTGATCCCTTCTTTCAGATCTTCCACGAACTTGAAGCCCTTCACCATTTGGATTTGCCTTCTTGTTGGTCTTCATTTCAAAATCCCTCGACCTTAAGGCTCCCAAAACATCTTCAAAAGATAATGAGTCTCTTCCATATTTCATGGTTGTTTTCATATCACTAAAAGACTCGGGTAAAGAATTCAATAGAATTATTGCTTGATTTTCATCATCAATTTTTTCACCAATATTTGATAAACCCGCGGTGATAATTTTGAAATCATCAAGATTGTCTTCTAGCGATTTCGTTGAATCCATTTTAAAACCAAACAACTGACCCTTAAGGAAAAGTTTATTCGACAGAGTTCTTTTTACATACAAGGATTCCAACTTAGCCCAGACCTTTAAAGCAGTGTCTTCTTCATCTATTGCCTCAGCACATTATCAGACAGATTAAGAATTAGAAGACTATAGGCAAGTTCATTTACCTCTGCCTTATCAGGATCCTTAGTTCCTTCTGGGAATCCATCAAGAGCTTTTACACATCATTGCTGAACAAGAATTGCTCGCATCTTCTTCTTCCACATGCCGAAATCACCTTTTCCATCAAATTTCTCGACTTCAATCTTCGCCGACCCATCCTTGATTTCTGTGCCCGATTCTTGATTTCTGATATTCGACTTCTTCAATCTACCAAGCTCTGATACCAAATGTCGTTTTCAAAAGTCCAGAGCAATCCCAGAAACAAGCAAAGAAGATCAATAGAGATAAGCAATTTACTTGGTTCAGGTTAAAAAACCCTAATCCAAGGGCAGGAGAAATCCCCCTAGCCAAATCCACTATCAAGAAAGAATACAACTCAAGCCTCACGCACTCTACAGAATTACAAGCTGTAAACCCAAGCTTTTTCCCAGAACTCACGTTCTCTCTTTTCTTTCTCACACCAGAGTTCAATCTTACAGAGAAAACCAAAAGAGTATACAAACTGTAGTCAAGACTTTAATCGATAATAGGACTCTTAATACACCACGTCTATTTATACTAAAAGATAGAGTCCTAATAAATCAGAGTTAGGCCTCTTAACCTCTAAAGGTTAAAACAAGACTCAGTCGTTTGTAACAGAACAAGCTGCAGTCTTGTTTGTTACCAACCGACTTAGATATATATAAAAACGGCCAATTAGATAGAGTCATTAATTCCAACAAAAACAAAACAAAAAAAAATCTATTTCATTTTACCGATTTAAATTTTCAGTTTAAGTTTTTACAATTAAAAACTCTCAGAAAATATCACATATAACTTTGTTTAATTTTTTCTACTACAATTAAAAGCTCTCAAAATATGTCACATTTTAACTTGAATTAAATACTCGAATTCACGAAACAAATGAGACCAAAAAAATGTTACAAATTTCATTTTAGACAAAAATGTGTGTATTTTGCAAGTCAAACGCGATTTGATTTTTATTTTTATTTTTTTGCTGGCAAGTGGCAATGCAGATGTGGCATGAGATGGAGAAGCCAAAGAACAAATGATTTCTACTAAAAAAATGTTGCAAATAAATTATCTTTTGTTGCGTTTCCTTTGGGTTCTTATTTTTTTGGAGCGTGGAGAATCGAAATCAAACTTATGGGGATCGCTAGGGCAATCCGATTTTGAGCTGGTTAGGCCTTTCGGGCTTTTTACATGGTATGGATAAGGGCTCTTCATTGAAATACCACGAAAACAAGGTTTGGATTGACTTACATCCAAAAACTAATGATTACCTGAAAGAAAAAATAGAAAATTTATCATTAAAAGTACATGAGCCTGAATTTTCAATTTTTACTCTTGATAAGTATCTTTTTATTTGTGTAATTATTTGATTAAAAATGTTATAAATCAAGAGTAAAAGATAAAAATATTAACCCATACACTTTTAAAATATATTTATCAAGATTATTCCTACTGAAAATACCATATCATATCATGACAATATTTTGTACACAAATATGCCTTTAAGATACTAATTGGTATCCACATCGATTTTGAATGATATTTGGTAATCGTCATGATATCGATTGTAAACCATGGGTATCAACCTAGATACCAGTATCTGGCCATGACACTTGTCGGTATCTACCGTAATACCGACAAATAACCGTCAGAATCGATGAGACCATGGTCGTTCCATGCATCGGAAAACTTAAAAATCACAAAACTACACAACAATTACAAGCACAGACTGAATAGGAAAAAGAAGGGAAAAAATAGCTCTTTTGAACCGCATCGAATACATGGAGAGATTTCCTTACTTGCAAAGGAAATCACTATTGATTTCTGAATCAAATTCGAGTGTAGAAGCGTGGAAAGTCAGATCGCTTCTCAAAACTTTTGTGAACGCTATAGAATATATTAATTTATAATGAATAAATTAATCTAATTAAGTTAGTTTAGGAATTATACCTAGCGACTGATTACTGGTTTTCGAAACGATTTCGGATGCAGAAGCGTATATCTAACGGATCATGTATAACAAAAATTTTCACAAAACTTTTACAATACTCTATAGAATATATTAATTTATGTACGAATAAATTAATCTAATTAATTTATTTACCTACCGAACGATTAGGTTAATAACTTGAGTTTTTTAACCACAAACAATCCCCGCTCCAAACTTTATAGGAAAAACCCGAATCTATTGTTTTCTCTAATTTTCTATTGTCTCTTATTTATAGAATCCTTGGAGGACCCATTTGCTTTAACTTGAAGGCAAATCAATAGACAATTAGTTATTACTTTATTTTAAATCTCATTTAAAATATAGTTTTTCATTTAATTTTGGAAACAAAATTCTCTCCATTCCTTAACTAGTATGGCCGGCCACACCACAGGGATTTCTCTCTGTGGTTGACACAAAATACAGGCAGGAGAAGGAGAAAGATTCGTACTTTATCCAATTTATAATTTTAGCTTAAATTCAAAACTAAATAAAGTTAAACTTTAATTTCCTTTTAAAAATGATTGGAAAACTTATCAAACAAGCAAACCGGATAATTTAGAGAGCAAGCAACTGAATCTCAGTGGGATCCTCCATATGCCACATGTCCCCTGCACCTCCCTGTACCTGGGCGTGTGGCCTCTCGTGGTCCCACCAGTGTGTTTTAAAATTAATTTAATTAAATAATCACATTATTTATTTCGAGTGATATTAAATCCTAATAATTTAACTTGTCTTTCAAATATTATATGGATGACGCAGAGACTCATGGACCTATAATTCTGAGCTCCAATAAAATTAATAATTAATTAAATCCCTTTAATTAATTAATTGATTCTATTAATTCCAATAGTTACTCCACTAAAAATTTGGAATTGTACACTCGAAATTACATACATAATTTATTTCCAAGAACTTGAAGTGTCAATTTGATATAGTCATTTCATATAGATCAATCATCCATAAATAACTCATAATTAGAGCTAGGTGAAATCCGTTAACCTCTCTAATTACATCTTTATCCTTGAGTACCATTGATTCTCTAATGGATAATGATTCATAAAATAATTTCATAAATTGGAGCTCCTATTGGTCTAAGTATCGAATCAATCATCAAGAAAATTATTTATCTACTTCTTTATTCAATAAGGAATGGATTCCATCTCATATAATAACATTCCCGGTTCCTCACTTTATCATCTCTCCAAAATACAACGAATAGGATTCAGGATCTCAGAATCTATACCCAGTAAGTCAAAAGACACAAATCTATAAATAGGAGTCTACTAATAACTTAGGATTAAGATCGTTATATACATGATCATCGATAAACTCAATTAGAATTTATATACTTAACAGAAATTATTAGAAATTCATATTATGTCTGTGCCCATGATCCATATAATCTCATTATGCGTAATGCACTCATTCAATATCTCACCATATTAACAGTGCGGATAATATCGTTTCATTCCAAATGGGAATGATATGTATTAGTAATGTTTTGATTAAAGATTCTAAATTTTAATTAAATTCATTACGAACATCGTTTTGATTACTATCCTAAAATATTATCCTCTTGCATATAATATTTATATACAATACTTAAGGTCACATAAATAATCATGAAATTTTTACTGATATTCATAAAATATTTATCAATATATGCACATAAAATAATGAATAATTAAACTCTTTTATTAAATAAATAATAAATATCATATTACATCTCATACTTCTAAGACATCATTCTCAATACATTGCACGAGTGTTGTTGTTTCATGTGAAGTCACAAATCGTGTCCCGACGATATCTCAAGGAATGAGATAAGCGTCGCCAAAGGAGGCCTAAGATCGGCTTCGTGTGGAAAAGACTCGAGATCGATGTCGTCTAGAATCAGCGTTGAAGATGCTAGCGGCACTGGGAAAAAAGAGAGAGAGAGAGTGAGAGCATCCTCTCGGCGGTACCATACTTGTGCATTGGACTCATCGACATTGACAACACGAGGTAGAGACGAGAGAGATATCATAAGTTTAGTTTGAAGGTATTTTAGTATTTTTAGTCTAATATTAGTCATGCCACATGGCATGAAAACTGAAAATTTTTTCCCCACATCAATGTCGATCCACCAATATTTTTCTATGGCATGCAGCATAAATATCTCTATAAATAAATGAAAACCACACAAATGCCCCTCCGAACAACCATCATATTTCTGGCCCCAAATAATGATATCTACCCCTTTAATGGATTGGTCAAATTTTCGTTCAAACTTTATGTTCAAAGAACCAAATGGGCTATATATGTTTTACCTAATTTTCCCAGACCGATAAAAAATGTAATAAATGAGATTACTTTCAGTGGTCTACCAGAAGCCACTACCAGAAAGTAATATGGTAGATTATTTTTAACAATCTATCAAATTATTTTTACTTTCCAACAATACTAGTCAGCTGGCACCAGATACTGGAGAATAATTTGTTTCTTTTTTTTGTTTTTATTTTCAGCAAAAATGCTGGTCATCGATATTGGTTGTTGAAGAGTAATTTTGTTGATTTTTTTTTTCTTTTACTAAGTCCTCTGTGTTGATGGAATTAATCTTGTAAATTATTAATGATATTATAATATGTTACTCTTAAGCAACTGCCATAACTGGAGACGTCTAGTGATTATAGATTACCAATATTAATCTAGTAGATTACTCTTACGTGGTCACCGATGATGACCGATGGTCACTATTAATTCTTGGAACATCTAGTAGATTACCGGTGATAATTTAACATATGATTTGACATGACAATTGTGACAAAAACACATTTTATTGATCTTTGATTTATCTTGTGGAGTAGAAGTAGTTTTATTAAAGTATCAGAAATCATAACATGCCTAATTCTTGTAATATTCTCCTGCACGTTTACATCATAAATTTAATAATATTTAGAACATCAAAGTATTAAACACTGCACACCAATAAAAAGTAAATCATATCAAATAAGACTTAAAATCAAGATCTATTATTTTTTTTTTTTTATCAATTATGGTGTTTAACGTTTGCGGTGCTTCAAATAGTCCCTCATAAATTTATTTTTAAAATAAAAAAAAAATAAAAGAAAGAAGTTGACATAATCAAAAGCCGAAAGAGCAGTGTACACGTCAAAAAAAAGCAAAATATTCCAAAGCCAATGGGTTCTAAGAGAGACTTTTCTAATATTAGCCAAACACGTCGCATGATGAGAATGGTGGCGGTGAGGAGAATGCAGCCAATCTCAATGCTTGCCTCATTGGCTGCCAACTTGAACGGGGATAACACCCCCCAAACACAACATGACATGCCAATAAATTATTGCATTGTTGTTTGTTTTTTTTTTTTTTTTTTTTTTTTTTTTTTTTTTTTTTTTCATTTTTTGGTAAAGTAAAATAAATTTAAACAAGTCGCTACCACGTATGGGCTTTTCTTCTTTTCTCACGAGAAGATTGCCAACCAGATTTTGTGCGTCAAATTTTGGCACTTTCTGAATTTAACACACTTTTTTTCTTTCTCCTTTTTCCCTTTCTTTTTAATGCTTTTCGAATTGCAAGTGAAGTATATCTCCATTCTTCATTTCTAATCTCTTTCTCACGGCCACCAACCTTTTTCACTCGTCTTATTTAGATCTCATTTAGTTCACCGATTTAAAGTTTCAATTCGAGTTGAAATGTAATTTTTGGCCCGTTTAGTTCACTGATTTGAGTTTTTAATTCGAATTGAGATATGACTTTATATGAAAACTTTTTACTTTAACAAAAAAGTTAGATGTGGTTGTTTCTAAGAGCTTTTTACTGTAGCAAAACTCGAATTCTAAACTTGAATCGGTAATATGAACGGGATGTGAGAGCTTTTAACTGTAGTAAAAAAGTTAGATGTGACTTTTTATGAGAGTTTTTAATTGTAGTAAAACTGAAATTGAAAACTCAAATCGGTAAAATAAATGAAGTTTTAGGATATCCCAAGATTCAAATTTAGGCAAACGCAATATAAAAGGTCTTATTTTTTGCTAATGAACTATGCAGCAATAGAATCAGGGTGATTTACGTAAAACTGAACTCATTCTTTGAGGAGAATTGAATCTAGTGTTTTTTACTTCATTAGTAGACCACGAGATTTCTTCTATAGATTATAAGGACGTGGGACCAATATGGTACCAATTATCCCTATTTTAGTTCAGTAAAAATAAATCTATTTTTATTTTTTCTTTTATTATAAGCCTATGGTCTCCAACCCTTCCTTTTTGGCTCACAAACTACATGAAATTTTTTTTTATAAAAAAAAAACCCAAAGAGAAAAAAATTATGATTCATGTAATGTGTCACGTTTCGTTAACCTATGGTGTTTCCATTTATACATGCACATATTTTCGTTGATAATAGATTATTATTATTATTATTATTTGACAAAAGATTCGAGATAACAATGGATAACATATATTTATGGTCATCTATCTGATTTTAAAAAATCAGTAGACGTTTGGTTCATAGATTCAGAATCATTCTCATTTTATGTGCATTTTTTGTGAGAGAAAAACACTGTAGAGAACCATGAATCATGATTCAAAATCAGAGAGGAATACAAGAAACAAATTCCGTACGTACGACAACAAATTCCATTTAAATTTTTTCTCTTGTATATTGAAGTTAGTATTGGGGTGTGTTTTTCCTTAATTTAGAATACAAAGTATCTATTTCAGAAAAAAGAAAAACTGAGTGCATGTAATTTGTTTGTTTTAGTTTTAGTCTAAGATTTTTTTTTAATCAAATGGAGTGAAGAATTTGAAACCTTAATATGCATCACGTATAATAACTGGGTTTTTGATGCTATTAGTCCCTGAAATATGACCATCATGACATTGTGGCGTCTGAACTTTGTTTGGTAGATTACTCTATAAACTTTTTTTTTTTTTTATAGTTTTAGTTCTTAAATCTAAAATTACTGAAGGATTTTTAAAATTTAACAAATATAATTATAAGGAGAAATTTTACAAAGATAGTTGGGTGAAGTACAAAATTTTTAAATTTCCAATCAGTTAAAACCGTAGTGAAGAAAAGGCCTTTTGTATTTAATGCTACTATATATTTTTGTAAAATTTCAAGTTAATTATCGACGACGGGTTTATAATTATTTTTGTTAAATTACGAAAATTCTTCGTCAATTTTATGATGAAAGATAAAAACTATTTAAACAAAAAGCTGTTCGAATATTTTTATGTAGACTTTCATAATTATAATAATTCACTTTGTAATTAATTAAAGCATCTTATAGACAACTGTATTAATGTAAATTAACACACTTGGTTTATTAACTCGTTTGAGGCATATGAACTCTATCTATCTCATAATATTTGGTCAGCCCACTGGACAAAATACCCTCTCTATTGAATATTACTAAAAGTCCTTAGGCCTATTTGGTTATATAGTTAGCCACCCTTTTATTTTTGGTGTGCTTGTGGGGGCTTTTGGGTGTGACTGAACAGAGAGATAGGGAGGAGCTCAATGGCTCTTATTGCCCTTCTTCCTCCTTTTGCAGGTTTTCCATGGATTTCGGCCGGCCATCGACGTTTTCCGGCGACCATGAACGACGTGCTTTTGCTGCCCACCGGAATATGAGATACGCCTAAATCCCAAATAAGAATTTTGTGGCATTTTTGAATTTTAGGCTAGATTAGTTTTATGATCTTGTTTAGATCATGTTTAGATCATTTTAAATCTAGCAAAAGCAACAGCGCAATCGGTCCAAAAAAAAAGTGTACAAAGACCACAAACTAAACCAATTCTCATAATAATTGTGTTCTTAAGGTTTACAATGCGATGCTTCCAAGTCTGTAATTTGTCTTGAGTTAGTGTAAATTGTAATTACTCTTTTTTTTATTTTGGCTAAAGCCTAAGTATAATAAAATTAATTTGTCATTTATCATTTGTTCGACGAAAATAAGTTGTCAAATGGTTAATGCATATATTTTAAGCAAAATTGAAAAAAAAAAAAAAAAAAAAAAAAAACTTGCCATAATACCCAAAACAAGTCAACAGGCATGTGCATTCATCTGTTTTCTAATGCTGATGAAAAAGGATAAGATTATGCAAAATTTTCGGTTTCTTATAAGAATTCATTATAGTATGATAAAATTCTCCTAACAAAAATATATAATTCCACGTTAATCAATTAGATCTAAGTAAGATAACTTTTCTTCCCTCAGAATCTAGCAGTTGGATGAGGATTTATAATCATCAGCATTCAGCCATGTGGCCTGTGGGACACAAGTTCAGCTTATTGCCAAATTAATCATGAAAACACTATTTTACCAACTAACAATTAAGGCCCTTCTTTTAAGCTGATAGACGGTTGTTTAATCTACTTATTATTTAACTTATTATCTTGCATTTGTATTAATCATTATCAACTAGAGTCAAATATCACATATCTTCATGAAAATATTGTCTAAAATCACCTCTGACACTAACCGACTATATCTAAACTCTACGATCTCGTTCATTTCATCAATTTAAGTTTTCAGTTTTAAATTTTTATAATTAAAAACTCTAAAAAAATATTACATATGAACTCAAATTAAAAATTTAAATCTACGAAACGAATGAGATCACGCGTGTTAAAAATTTTATGGAAAAACTTTCGCTTTCCCTGGTTTTAAAGAAAAATTAAAGTAAGTATATATTTTTTTATATTTTATAAAATTGTTTTTCTTTTTCCTAGTGTGAAATGATTCCTTTTCTGTTAACAATTATGAGCAGCCTTCGAAATTTGCTTTTCTTTAACGAATTGTTGGGAAAATCCAAAAGAAAAACAATGATTCATGCAATTACGTCATGTTTCGCTCTAGTGTTTCTTGTTCCATGCATGAATATTTTGGATAACGATTTGATGGATGACGATACCATGAATGTTTCACAGAATATATATATATATATATATATATATATGAATTTGTTCAAGTTATACATAGCAACGCATCAATAAATATCTTTTAGTCCCAGTTGGGATCACTTCTAATATTTTATGCAAGTTTTAAAATAACATTTTCTTCCTTCAATTATTATTATTTTTTCATAGATATCCAGCGTTTTAAACATTTATGTTTTCTTTTGTCACCATTTCATGCTTTTCAACGAACTTCTTTCTTTTGGTAAATATATTTCGGGTCAGACAAATTGGATAGGATTTCTTTTTCACTTATCCATTTTTTTGAGCAATCTGGAGATATTTATGCAACAATTTGGAGAGAACTAACCAACCATAATATGTCTTGAGAGCTCCATTTGGTGAAGAGGGATGGAAAGAATTAGAGGGATAGAGAATGCGAGGGATATTAGAGAAGATTATGATAATTTTTTGTGTTATTTGGTAGGAGAGAGAGAGATTTAAAAACATGGGCCGTATTTAAAATTGATCATGTTTTTATTTTTCACGTTTTAAGAAAGAAAAAATGAAAACGTTTTTAAAATAGCGTTTGGCACAATAAAGATAAAAAATAGAAATGAAAATGATTTTTTGGTTTAGTGTAAAATGAGAGAGAAATGAAAAACGACTTTTAGTTATTTTTTATTTTTTATTTTCGCTTTCTTCTCTCTCGAACAGAGAGAGAGAAAGAGAGACATTATTGGGTGTTTTTACAATGAAAATAATCTCTTGATAAACCTACCAAACGCATTTTTAAAAATGATTTATGTCTGAGATTGACAACGTTTTTATTTTCATTTTCATACAAAAAAATAAAATTATTTTGGAACGAGTTCTAAATGCGCCCATAGATGAATGAATGTTTGTTTAATTATTTTTTTGTCTTTTTTAACCAATTTTATACTAAATTTTTACGGATAAAATAGTCTTTTTTCTAATATTTAATGAGAAGATTGTATGAATTCTTCTATTAGAAAAGAGATGTAAAATGGTAGGTCCAGTCCAAATAAAAAGAATATCTTTTCACCTCTCTTCCTTCCTCCATCTGTCCCTCCTACCAAACATACGTACGCTAAAGCACACATACCCTAGATGTTATTAGCATATCAACATAGGGGAAAAAAAAAAAAAAAAAAAACGGTAGTGTGTTTGAACTTTGAATCAGATTACAACAAAAACATTCTCTCTTCAAATAACAAGTAATGGTACGCAAGAACCTATTTTTACTCATACGGGACCCGCTTTTGAATGGGATTGGACAAGCTTGACCTAAACGAGTTTCAATTATAACTCGATGTGGGTTTTGGTGTGTCCATCTCGATTACATATTACATGTTATATGTAATATATGTAATCGTAAATAAAATATTATATGTTATATGTTAACATATTGAAAATAGGAAACTACTTTATCATGTATGTCATCTTATTTATCTATTTATTCATTTAATGTATCTCAAAAATAAATAAAGATTGATGAAACTCGCGTATTGATAGGCTTTTGGCAGAGCCAATCAGCAGTACTACAAGTATGTATATATATGTGTGTATATATATATATATATATATATATATATATTTTTTTTTTTACCTCTAGTTAAATATTTTTGTGTGAGTTAGTGAATATTTAGGAAGATTATGGGTGTATTGAGGAAATTGAGAGTGGGAGAATAGTCTGTGATTGTTTGTGAGGGTCATCATTTTTCTCTGTTTTTTTTTTTTTTAAATGTAAATTTGTACGTTGTGGTGATTGTTATTGTTTTTTTATTATTTTTATTTTTTATTTTTATTATTTGGTAGTATTTCTAGAAAAACAGATGGAGTGGATGTAGGATCGAGTTCCCTCAACAAGTAAAAATAAAAAATAAAAAAAAATCACTTTTCAATTTTCATATTTATGTTCATAAATTCAGAATCATGATTCATAACTATTTTTGATTTATGTGTATTTTTTATAAAAAAAATAATAATAATATAACGAATTACGAATTATAATTCAAGCCATGACCCGATCCACTAACTAAACGCCTCATCTTTGTCTCAGTCTAACACGAGTCATACTTGGACAGAAAAGAAAGATATATAAATGGCGTGCAGTCCTAAAAATAGAAGCATTCTCACTCATTTGTCCCACTATCAATCTCACAGAAAGCTATCTTGTATAAAAACAGTATTTTGTCTAATCTGACAATAACATATTGTCATATTATCTCATGCCAAAGTTTTATATTCATTGCAAATTTTGATTGAACTGAAAGTTTTAGATACTTAATTCTAATTAGTAAAAGAAAAAAAAATACTAAAAATATCCTTTTAATTTATTTTAAATGTTATTTTTGCTTCTCTTATTATCAAATTGCCTAAAACATTCCCTGTATTATTTTAAAAACATCACGTCTTTCGATATGTTTTTTAAAATGGTCTAAAAAAGCCCCTTATCTAAATGTTTGACCGATAAAAATTTTAAAAATGAGCCCATTCACTTCGCTGATTCGAGTTTGTAATTTGAGTTGAGATGTGATTTTATGTGAGAGCTTTTTACTGTAACAAAAAAGTTAAATGTGACTATTTTTGAGAACTTTTTACTATAACAAAACTCAAATTCTAAACTCGAATCGGTGAAGTGATCGGGGCCATATAATCTACCCTCATTATAATCTATAATTTGCAGTATTAAAGCCCTAAAACACCCCGTGTACTTAACCAAAATATCACTTTTATACCTCTTCTCATAAAAATACTTAAAGCGTCTCTTGCGTCTTTTTTTTTTTTTTTTTTTTTTTTTGTAAAATTAATTACAACATACTTGTTAACGATCAAAATTTTCAAAATTCCTTCTCAATCTATATTATATACTATTTTAAATACTAATGAACTAAGATTTTTTTTAATATGATGAACTAAGTATTAACTGAAATAAATCTTAAAACTTAAAAAACTCTAACAACGATTTAAAAAGACGAGCTCACCCAAAGCTATGTTTTGCTATTGATTCTTGTTCCTTTTTTTTTTAATTATTTTGAAAGTTTTAAGATTTATTTCATTTAATATTTTAGGTAATTTGTATGTAAATGATACTAATGTAGATTTAGAAGAGTAATGCTAGTATTTTTGTCTAATTCTACAAATATAAATGATATTTTAGGCATTTGTATAATAAGAGCGATAAAATTGGTATTTTGACTGAACGCACGAGGTTTTATTGTTATTTTCTTATAAATAGATTATTGAGAGTAATTTGGGTATTTTAAATTTGATTAGTCGAACGTGGGTTAAAGAGTTATTTTTAGATAATTTTTGAAAAATACAAAGAATAAACAAGGTATGTTGATGAAACACATGGGATTTTTAATGTATTTCGATAATAATAGAGCAAAAGTAGTGTTTTGAGTAAATAAATGAGGTGTTTTAGATAATTTTACTTAGTAAAAAAATCCTATTTGAATAAGAAAAAAGAAGGTAAAAAAACATATGTTTGTTCTACTATACATCATATTCACTAATCATGAATGCAACTAATCTTTTGATTGTGTTTGGTTCAACAATTTGAATTGTGGTGATTTTTAAATTAGAGTGATTTAAACTTAAAATATGAAGTACGTAAATTATAATTATTAGAAATAAAATTTGAATTGTGTTTGGATAAAGTATTGAAAACTGTTATTAGAATTTTGTAACAGACTTATAAAACTTAATTGCAAATGATACTTAAATATGTAATATGGATGAGTATTTGTTCATCCCTTATTCACTAATCATTGAATGCAAATAATCTTTTGGTTGTGTTTGGTTCAACAATTTGAATTGTAGTCATTTTTAAATTACGGTGATTCGAACTGAAAATTTAAAGTACATAAATTATAATTTGAATTAAGAGAAATCTAAATTGTGTTTGAATAAAGTGTTGAAAATTGTCATTAAAATTTTGTAATAAATCTTATAAAACCTAATTGCAAATGGCATATTTAAATATGTAATATGGATGAGCATTTGTTCATCACTTCATTATGAATACATGGAAAAAAAAATAATATCAATTAGAGTTGAAACAAAAAAATTTATGATATTTTTAAACTTAAAGTCAAAGAGCAAAAAAAAAGTAATTGTTTTTTAACTGTTTGAATTTAGAGGGTGTCAATTTCAAAAAGCAAAAAGCAATTGCGTTTGAGATGTTAATAAAAATCCGGATTGTTGAATTCATGGAGAGTGTTAATTTTAAAATTAACCACTTAAATTATAATTGAAGGTTTGAATGGTTTTTTTTTTTTTTTATATATAAACCAAATACTAATTTGAAGTTTTTCTGCACTATTCGAATTGAATTGGTTGATTCAAATTGTTAAATCAAACAAGGGCAAATCGGATCATATATGTATACGTATATAAAGATTTGTTTCATTAGATTAATGCTAAACACACTTAAAATTGATGTTTGTGCGCCTAGGAGGTTTTTTTTTTTTTTTCCCTACTATTTGATAGACTTCAGTTTTATATAGGCCTCAGCAAAAAAAAAAAAAAAAATATATATATATATATATATATATATATATATAAACCTTGTTAATGTACTTTTGTCCCAAACATTTTTCTTTCATAAAGGCGTCTCTGGGAAGACACAACACACAAGTATCCAAGTACTATGTACGCGGAAGAGTTTGGAAAATGCACACCACAAAGTGCATAATTAGGTTCAAATTTTAAATTAACGTTTTTTATTTTTTTTAAATGTGTACACTATTATATATGATGAAACCCAATCATTCTTAAGCAAAACATAAAATAAATAATATGCCAACGTGATCGCTAATTATGTTATGAAAAAATTAATAAAATCGAATCTCTCCCAATTTAAGTTTGAAAAAAAAAAATCTATTTTCAAAAAATGATGATATTAAATCTCAAAATACATAAATATAAATATAAATATAAATAATAAATATATATATAAAAAAAGGAAGAAGGAAGGAAAGGAAAGGAAGAGAGAGAGAATGGATGAGTAGGGTGGTAGTCTCTTCTCCACCTTTATCTCTGCCTAAACATCGCTCTTCTGTTGCCATTTCGTCGCTTAATATTCTCCTCCCCCAATTTTCCACCTCTCTCTCTCTCTCTCTCTAGATAGACTGGGAATTTCACCATTCTTGTTTCTCTCTCTTTCCTTCCCATTTCTACCTATTTTTCTCTCTCTTCTCTTCTCTCTTTCTCTCTATCGATCTTAGCTTCTCTGTTGCACACAACTGTTCTCTTCTCTGCGAATTGTATTGCTTACGTGAAATCGGAATCTCAGACCTGCTGCTCTCTCTACGCCTGGATTCTCGTCTCTCTCTCTATCGCAAATTAAGGTTCGAGATCTCAATTTTGCTCGTTTGAGCTTCTTCAATTTCCTTTTCGTGATTTTTTCACCTAGGGTTTTGATAATTGATTCCGATCTGTTGAACAATTTATTCTTTTCATTTCGTCTCTGGATGTTTTGAAGCTTCGAGCTTGAAGCTTTTCTGAAATTTTTGATTTTTGATTTTTGATTTTTTTGGAGATGTAGGGTTTTGTGATTCTTTTTAGGTGAATTACAATCGTATTTTTTCATTTTTGTAAGTTAATCCGATGATCGTTTGAATTGAATTTCTCTTCTCGGAGTTCTTCAGGTGCTCGATTTCTGCAATTTTCTCAGCTCTCAGCTAATTCGTTCACTTCTTCTGAAAAATTGCGAAATATTTGATCGCGAGTGAAGGAGCCATATTTTGAAATTGTTGTTGCTTTTTTCTGATAAAATTTTGAGGAATCCTCAATCTTGCTCTAATTCAGGTATTTCATTTCTTCTTCTGCATTTAAAATTAATGGAGGTGTTTTTTACGATTTTTTTTTATAATTTTAAATTGCACGAATTCGTTTCTGTTGTTGTTGTTGTTGTTTTTTTATTTTTTTATTTTTTTTTAAATATGATGACAGACTTCTTCTTGATTTGGTAATAAATGAGAACTATTAGCAATAAATAATAAATAGTTATTTTCTATCTAGTTTATGTCCTCCTCTAGGCTGGTGAGTAAAATTAATTGGGAAAGTAATAAAACAATGAATACGAGTACTTATTATGGTTTTGGGTTTGGATATGCTGGTTTTTCTTATTATACTGCGCGTTTTTTCGCTTTGGTTACTTTGTTTATTGGGCATGCAGATTTAATCCTGGGAATATTTCTCGCCGCTTTTCTCTTTTCCGGGGAATATCTGTGCTTTCTTTTGGTAGAGGTCATTAAGGGCCCGTTTGGTTTGCCTTTTGGAAAGGGTGATTTTAAAATACTGGCGTGGAAACATTGGTTTGAAAAAATTGGTTTATTTATTTATATTTTATTTGATTGAGTTGTTTTGAGATTTAAGTTAAAAGAAAAAATCCATGCCCCACGATGCCATGAAATCGCCATTCCTGGAAGAATGCTTCATCAAGTTTAATTTACAGCAATAAACTCCACGTCCATCTTTACAAATTGGAGTTTACAAAGACACAAAGTTATCCTATCCAAGGCCGTATAAGAGGAATTTTCATGAGAAACCTTGGCGGAAAACACGTTTGCATGAGATAGAATGCTTTGAAGTATCACTATGAGCAAGAACATTAATTGGCACTAAGAAGCCTATAAGAGATATGACTACTTTATCCCAACCATCCATGACCCAAGAAGCAAGAACTAGAATGAACGACACTTTTGGTAGATAATTGCTCAATAACTTGCAGCAAAACCAGAGGAAACTTGCATCCAGTAACCCCAAAATATTGTGTTCCATAGCAAGAGGAAATCAAGCTTAATAGTCAGATAAAATAGTAGCAGATGCTAGAGAAATCAGCCTGAAAGCCTAGAAAAAGCCCAAAGTGAAATGGAGAATGACAAGGCGATTGGAGGGAGAATGTTTTTGAAAATGGAGAAGGCAAAGCCACAGAGGCATGCCAGAAACGATGCCAATCCTGTCCCTGGTGTAGATCCTCACTGGAGTTATTTGGTTCAAGTTTGAAAATAAATTTTTGTTTTCTGTTTTTAAGTTCTATTTTGGGGCTGATACTAAAACTTCAATGCTGATGGTTGCATCCTTTTGTAGCTCTTTTTGTTTATTTGTTTTTAGAATTATAAACTTGGTTTTGGAATGGAAACCAAACGGGCCCTTAATTTTCATTTGGTTGTTGATTACTCGTTATGATTGTGACAAACAACAACAAGCCTTAATCCCAACTTAATTGGGATCGGCTATATGGATTTCACTTTTCCACGCAGCTATGTTAGAAATTAAACTTTCCTGAAGGCCTAGATTTAGAATGTCTTTCCTAACTATTTCGGTCTACGTAATTCTTGGTCTACCCCTCCCTCTCCTAGTATTAGGTATAAGAATGTCCTCCCAAGTACGAACTGGTGCTTCTAGCGGTCTACGTTGGGACATGCCCGTACCACTTCAAGCGGCCTTCGTGCACCTTATCTTATATTTGTGCTACACCTACTTTACTACGAATAACTTCATTTCTTATGCGATCCATTCTTGTATGGCCACTCATCCATCTTAACATACGCATTTCTGCCACACTTATCTTAGATATATGTTGTATGTTAATGGCCCAACATTCACTACCATATAACATAGCTGGGCGGATTACAGTCCTATAGAACTTTCATTTCAACTTAATACGCATCTTGCTATCACATAAAACTCCTGTAGCATTTTTTCACTTAACCCACAATGCCTTAATCCTATATTGAATATTCTCTTCTATATCTCATTCGTACTGCACTATAGACCCAAGGTACCTAAACTTCTTAGAAGCTTTAATCTCCACACCATATAAAGAAATTCCATCACTCTGATTACTTGAGTTACTAAACATACAATGCATGTATTCAGTTTTTGTCCTACTTAACTTAAATCCCTTCGTTTCGAGAGTCTGTCTCTACAGTTCTAATTTACGGTTAACTTCTTCCCTATGTTCATCAACTAAAACTATATCATCTGCAAAAAGCATACACCAAGGAACTCTATCTTGGATTTCTCTTGTCAGCTCATCTACCACGATGGTGAAAAGATAAGGACTAATAGCAGATCCTTGATGAAGGCTGATCCGAATAGGGAACTCTGCCGTGTAGCCTCCAACAGTTCTCACACTCGTGACCACCTCATCGTACATGTCCTTAATTACCTTGATATACCTCACATGCACTCCTCTCTTTTCTAGTACCTACCATAAAACTTCCCTCGGCATCCTATCATATGCCTTTTCTAAATCTATAAAGACCATATGTAGGTCTGTCTTGGCTTATTTATACCTTTCCATCAGCATCTTAAGAAGAAAAATGGTTTCCGTGGTTCTGCTTGGCATGAAGCCAAATTGGTTGCTTGAGATGGTAGTTGTGGCCTTTAATCTCCTTTCAATAACTCTTCTAAAGTTTCATAGTGTTGCTTATTAACTTTATGCTCCTGTAATTGTTACAATTCAGCACATCTCTTTTATTCTTGAAGATGGGGACAAGAATACTTTTCCTCAATGCATCAGGCACATGCTTCTTCTTTAGTATCTCATTAAAAAGCTTAGGGAGCCACACAATTCTAACATCTCCTAACGCCATTCAAACCTCTATTGGAATATCATCTGGCCCACATGCCTTCCCCTTTTTCATTTTTCGTAGTGCAGTTTTAACTTCCGAGACTCTGATTCCTCTTGTATATATCATATTAGGTTCTCCTTGTCCTAAGATCGTTAAACTCTATTGCATGATCATCATTATAAAGTTTTTCAAAGTAACTCCTCCACCTTTCCTTAATGTCTTTATCTTTTGTCAGAACCTGATCCGTATCTTTCTTAACACACCTCACTTGATTTAGGTCCCGACACTTCCTTTCTCTTATCCTAGCTAGTTTATATATATCATTCTCTCCTTTTTTAGTCCCAAGTCTCCTATATACCTCATCTAAGTAAGTAGAACGAGCCTTACCAACTGCTCGCATAGCTTCTTTCTTCGCTTCTTTGTACTTATTAAAAGTTTCAACATCCGTACGCTTTGATAAATCTCTATATAAATCCCTCTTGGTCCTAATAGCCTTTTGAACTTCCTCACTCCACCACCAGGCTTCTTTTCCTGGGGGGCCTTTACCTCTAGATTTCCCTAGTACCTCCTTTGCCACTTTTCTAATGCAGCTGGCCATGACATCCTACGTAGTCTTTGCATCACCTATATATGACCAAGTAGCCTCATCTAACAACTTCTCTTTAAAGGCCAATTGCTTTATTCCCTTCAAATGCCACCAACGAGTTCGTGAGAGGTGGTTTATCTTAGTCCTTTTATAGCAAAGCTTAATGCTCACATCTAAGATCACTAACCTATGTTGGGTGGCTAGTACTTCTCTAGGAATTACTTTACAATTCTTACATAGAGAACGTTCTCTATACCTTGTGAGAAAATAATCTATCTGGCTCAAGTTCCTTCCATTCTTAAAATTGATCTAGTGTGAATCTCTTTTCTTGAAAAATGTGTTTGTTATGATAAAATCATGTCCCAACGCAAATTTCAAAATAGATTTTCCTTCTTCGTTTTGAGCTCCAAAACCAAAACCACCGTGGATCCTTTCAAAGTTTTCCCTATCCTTACCAACATGCCCATTGAAATCTCTTCCAATGAAAATGCTATCCTCATTGCCTATACGACACACTGAGTCATCCATGTCTTCCCAGAACTTGACTTTAGTTTCTACATCCAATCCTATTTGCGGAGCGTAAGCACTAATTACACAGATGAACTTATTTCCTAGTACCAATTTGAGTATAATAATTTTATCCCCTATTCACTTAATCTCAATTACGTCATCCTTCACAGTTTTGTCCACTAGAATACCAACTCCATTGCGATTCCTTTCCTAACCTGTATACCATAACTTGTGTCCTAAATTCCCAATCTCCTTTGCTTTCTCTCCTGTCCACTTCGTTTCCTGTAAGCATAAAATGTTAATTCTTTTTCTTACCATAACATCTACTAACTCCATGGATCTACCAGTTAAAGAACCCACATTCCAACTACCTAAACGAATTTTCCTATCATGGGCTAGCTCTGGCCCTTGCACACGTCCATGAATGTGTAAGGACCCCCCTTGTATATTTTTCACCATATCCGGGGCCTGACATGGCGCATGGGCTCGCTTTTTCCCCCGCACACGTCCATTAATGTGTGAAGACCCCCCTTGCCTATTTAACACTATACCCGGGGCCCGGCATAGCGCGTCGCACGTAGGGAACACCCCAACAAATTCTATGTAAGTGAAATCCATGATAGTGACTTATTTTTACGCTGGCCGTCAACCTACTGCAACCCTCCTCCTTTACCCGGGCTTGGAACTGGCTATACAAACGCATGGGCGGAGTTATTGTGAATTATAGTCAAATCTAAAACCACATAACTTATGGGCTATCACATTTGTTTTTTTTAGACTCCGAGTTTCTTGCAAATTCTATTATTCATTTTTATCCTCACACTTTGTTGTCATTTATGATATCAATCTACACATACATGAACACAGCAGTCAGAACATCAGAAGATGTAGAAGATGTGTATGATGCATTCTGCAAAGTCTGGATACCGTGTCATGTGTTGACCAGGTAGTTCGATCGAACTATGTTGGTTTGGACTCTGGATAGACTCAAAGCTACAATCTGCATGACCTTGTTTTGACTATGATATCAATAACGGTTCAAATTTAAATAAAATGATATTATTCCGAACCAAGCTACTATCAAATATAAAGAACGCAACTCTACAATTGGTTATAAAATGTTATAGGATGTCAATTTTGTAAATCTAAAGCCACGGTAATTGGTATATTGGGTTTATTTGATCTTTCTGAGCATATGCATAGAAGGTAAGTGTCAAAGACGAAGTGCTTGTGGTCTATTTAATATGTTTGTTTCTTATGTCCAGGTTGGGAACCTACCATTTGGTTGATTGTCAGCTCTTGGTAGGCTTTGGTAATCGATTGCAGATTTAGAGATGAGTTGGACAACAAATGAGAGTGAGGACGGGGTGCTCTCCAAATATCATAGTGAGTCACCATTAATCGACGAAAGTAATGGGGGAAGTTCCGGTGGTGGAGTTCTTCTGAAGAAAGGTCCATGGACATCATCTGAAGATGCACTTCTGGTGGAATATGTCAAAAAACATGGGGAGGGTAACTGGAATGCAGTTCAGAAGCACTCAGGGCTTTCTCGCTGTGGAAAAAGCTGTAGACTACGATGGGCAAATCATTTAAGGCCAAACTTGAGGAAAGGTGCGTTTTCTCAAGATGAAGAAAGGCTGATCATTGAACTCCATGCCAAGATGGGAAACAAGTGGGCACGTATGGCCTCACATGTGAGTATTTGTTTTATTTCTTTCTTTCTATGGGTGTGATACATTGCGTGTTTAGTTTTTTGCTCTTGGCCTTTGTTCTTTATAATATTTTTTTAAGGAAAATACAATTCAGAACAGGGGAAGAGCCTATAGTTATTGATAAAAGAAGTATTTCCGAGTTCTAGTAATCATTCATAATTATTGGCATGTTATTTATTTATTGAGTAGTCTGCTGCAAATTTACAGTGTTGCATAGTATAAAGCTAATTGTCTAGCAAACAAATACAGGATGTTTACCTGATCCTTTGATTTTCTTTTTCCTTTTTTAGATGATCTGCATGTGTTTTTATTTATTTCTTTTTTACAGCGATGATTCAATTATTATGCATCTTTAACCGTAAATATTGTGAATTGAGGAATACTTACTGTTACTCTTGCTTCAGCTACAGTGTGATTTTCTCCAGCCTTTTACCTATTCTATGGTAGACGAAGAGAATAAAATGAAAATTAATGCTAAAATTTTCGTTTTGGAGGCAATTGCCTGAAACGCTCTAGTATTCCGTTTGTTTGCCGTCTTTGGCACAACACTGTTAGTTTTGACTTGAATGAACTGTACTGTCAAGTAGGGTCAGCTGTTTGGTTCAAAGAGAATCTGGTTTTGCAGTTCTATGTCTAGAATTGGACTGGACTTGATTTTATGTTCATTTATGGCATTATAGAATAAATATATTTTACATGTTAAACTTATTTTAATTTTTTCATCTGCATATCTAACTACATAACCCCATAGCGAGAGAGAACCAGTAAAACCAATATGCTTTTTTCCCCTTTTACAGTAACAACTACATAAATTAATTGACCACTTATGCTATTTGATCTCTGCAGTTTATATATCCTCATAATTCCTTTCTTGTTAAGTATCTCACAGTGTTGATTAATGTCTCTGCAAGGGATTATGTTACTTTATAGTTGTGCTGCATGCACAGGCAAGGCTCATGTTATTGTAATTTTTGTTATTAATTATGAGAATCTCAATCAATTAACATGCATGAACATTAATTCTTTTGGGAGATAAATTATGATGCATTTTTATGATATGAAAGTGCAAATTAAAGCCGTCAATCTTGCTACTGTGCAATAAATTTGGAATATTTGGTGTGGCTATATGCCAAACATATTAGAAGTAAGATATTGCTAGGTTTTCTTTACGTGGAAAAGTTTAGTGTTGGAATACTATTACTTAAGGATAATTTGACTGGCAATCCACTTGGCATTGAAGGGTTTTTCTCTTAGGAAATCCAATTAGGGACTGAATTCTTCAATCTCTTCATCTCAAAACTTGGAACCGGTTTCAACTAACTTTTGAGAAAACCTAACAATTGACTTTTTAAGTTATTGTTGCTTCAACTAATGCTTTTCTTTTCTTTTTTCCTTTCTTTCTTTTTTTTTTTCTTTTTAAATGAAACCCATAAATTCCATTTATTATAAAAAATAATCAACAATCTCCTTGGTACTCTTTTTAGTTGCCTGGTCGCACAGATAATGAGATAAAGAATTACTGGAATACACGAATCAAGAGACGTCAACGAGCCGGCTTGCCTCTCTATCCTCCTGACCTGTGTTTGCAAGCGTTTCAAGAGAATCAACAAGGCCAAAATACTGGCGGAATTAGTTGTGGGGACAGAGGACAACATGATCCCTTGCAGGTCAATAGTTTTGAGATACCCGATGTTGTGTTTGATGGTTTAAAGGCAAACACTGAGGTCTTGTCTTATGTTTCTGACCTTACGGATATGTCTATGAACACCATGCTGTTGAAAGGTATGTCTCCACAATATTATAGTTTCGTGCCGCCAACAATCCACCGCCAGAAACGCCTTCGTGAATCATCAGATGTATTTCCAGATTCAGCTGGTTGTGTCCAGAATGGATTTCCGCTGTTTGACCAGTTTCAGAATGATCCTGGCGATAAAGTAGCTAGTTCATTTGGCGCATCCTTTAGACCTGATCTTGATCCTAATAAGAGCTTGCTGTCTTTTGATGTAACTCAGGGTGACCATTCCCTTCCAAATGGTAATTCCTCTGCTTCCAAGCCCATTCATGGGGCTGTGAAGTTGGAGCTCCCTTCACTCCAATATCCCGAAACTGATTTAGGCACTTGGGGCACTTCTCCCCCACCGCCTGTACTCGAGTCAGTTGATGCTTTTATCCAATCTCCCCCACCAGTTGGGGCCTTCGAGTCAGATTGCTCTTCACCCCGTAATAGTGGCCTGCTCGATGCTCTGATTCATGAGGCGAAGAATTTAAGCAGTGGACAGAAACACTCAGATAAGAGTAAAAATTCATCTAGTATTTCTCCTAGTGATATGGCTGATAATGGCACTTTGAACGTTTGTGAAAATGAGTGGGATGAATACAGAGAACCTATTTCGCCGTTCGGTCATTCTGACACATCATTTATGAATGAATGCTTTAGTGCCAGTGGAAGCTCCTTGGATGATCCACCATCTGCTGAGACGTTTACCGGTAAGTGTTGTCCTATTTGGCCAGAAAGGGGATACTGTTCATATTTTATGAATTTGAGATGATCAATTTATGTGAAAAACTCTCTTAGTTGAACTTTTATATTTTAGTATTAATTGGATCCTGAATTCCACAAATGTTATTTTGTAAATTTACCTTTCAACTGGTTCGCGAGTACTTTCAAGTTTGTAAGTGATTCCATAAAGCACTCGTGAATTCCTCAAAAAGTTCCTAATTCAATTTCAAATTATATTTAACAGGATTGTTCCCTTCTACCATTCATACTGATGCAACTTCCATTTGCTCTTCCAGGAAGCGTTGTGAAACCAGAACCTGTCTACGCAGATTTACTCCCATATAAAGTGAGAGAATCCAAAAGGCAGACGGACTTCACTCGTCCCGATGCTTTACTTGGTTCAGATTTGTTTGAGCAGAGTTTTGGTTGCATCAGGGGCCATGGCATCATGACCGACACCATTGCAACACTCAACGGTGATAATTCAGCGGCCGACTACATGCACTTGCCTTCTGCTAGTTCTCCACTAAGCCAAGAATGGGGTTTTAATTATTGTGTGTGGAATAATATGCCCCCCGTCTGTCACATGTCTGATCTCCTTTGACAATTGCTGCATCAAATGTTTGGAATCGAAATTTTCCACCATTTCCATTCGTGTTCACGATTTGTTTAGTCCTAAGCACTCGAATCCCCCGTGGCTTCCTCGACTTCGAGTGAGCGGTTGGTGAGACTTGAAATGGTTTTATTTGTACGAGACATGGTTATTTTGTTCGTAGCCTCTTTTTGTTATTTGCTTTTTCAAAGCAGCTATGAATGTAATACCAAAGCAGAACTGTCTGAAGTGTCCAGTCACCAGCAGGCTCTGCGTTGATTGGGGAATAACTACGCATTTCAACGTTGAACATTCTGATTGAATGGATTCTGGTTATTTTGATGAATTTGGTTTTTTCTAATCCGTTGAACGTTGGGCAATTCCTATTTTCCTTGTCTGTGGTAGCATTTTCTCTTTACCAAATGCTTATTCCTGTCTTAGAAATTAGTTACGTTGTATGATTTGTATGTTACATGGCAAACTTAGATCATGGATGGTATTTGCCGGTCTCACTAAGACTGACTCTACCTCTTCTCTATCTCTAAAAGAAAAGTTTTTATGCAAGGGTTATTAGCACTGTTAGTGGTTTAACTGTAAGACCATCTCCAATTTTAATGCAAATGTTAACGCTAATAGTATATTTAACATCAAAAAATATGATAGGGTGTCATTTTTATTTTTATTTTGATGTATATACTATTTGAAATGCTATATTTACATTTTTTTCATAACTGTTAAGCTTTGAAAGTTGTAAAAATAAACTTTTATTTTTAAAATAATTAAAAAATGTAAAAGTTGTAATGATTACATAAAAAACTAAACATTTCAATCAATATTAATTAAATGTTAAATTTTTCATATGTTATACTTGGTGAGAAATTTGTCACAAAATATAACATAAGAGAAATTTAGCACAATAAATAGCATTGCATTAGAGAGTACTTTTTGTATTCAAATGTTAAATTTACAATTGATACATCAATTATAGCATTGCATTGGAGATGCTCTAAGTATTGTGTTATTTTGGTCTCTAAACTAATAATTTTAGCAGATTATTCCATTAACTTTTATTTTTGGGCAGTTTTGTTCTTTCGCCATAAAATGAGGGTCAATTACTGATTGCAAAATTGTACCCCTAAATTATGCAACTTGTGTCATTTTAGCCCTTTCATCATTAAAAGCATTTTGGAGGAAAAAATTCCCTAATTTTTTTTAACTATTCTCTCTCTCTACAATTTTTTTTAGAAGTTTTACGAAAATTTGTACTTAAAATAACAGCTTATATAACGAATATGATTTTTTTTTTTTTTTTTCACGTTGGGTTGTGATTCTTCTAAATTAAAAAAAAAAAAAAACTCATAAACAAAATAGGGGAAAACGACTCGGAAAATGATTTCAAAAGGCTTCTAAGTTAGAACTATAATTATTGCTTTACATAGTTCCGATCTATAAAGTATCAAAGTTGGGAAGTCAAAATGGGAAAAATTGCACAGTTTAAGGGTTAAATGTGAAATTAATCCTAAAATGGACTCTACATTTTGTAATTTAACGGAGGTAATCATATAGCAATATTTATTCAGAAAACTTTCTTAAGGAAAAAAATATTTTTCAGAAATTTCATCTAAGTAAGAGTATTGTTGTCTTTTCACCTTGCCTTTTGGTCTACAGAGTGTGGCTAAGATGAAATTGAAACAAGTTTTTCAAATTCAAACAATATATTTATAGTATCTAAAATACGAAAGATAAATTGAAATAAACAATATGATGTATTTTGTGTAATAAAATCTTTAAATATTTATTTTTTGTAATCTCGGTTTTATAATTTGTTTCGAGGAGTAACCTGAAAAATGTGTGTTGCTTTTTTATTTTATCAAAATTTCAGAGTATTATTTCATATTTTCTTCGTTTATATTTTACTTTTTATTTTTGTTTTGCCACCAAGCTCCATAGTTGCGTAAGTTGGCATGCATTTTTTATTTAAATTTTTTTTTTAATATTTTTCTTATTGCATTTATTCACTCTCTCAACCACAAAATAGCCTTTTGTGTTTCTTATCTTTAGCTTAATTTCAAAATTTTAAATCTGCAGATAATTCATTGTTAATCTGATGCAGGATCAACACAATAGAGTGGGAATAATAGAATCAAGAAGGGAAATAGAGAACTTAAAGGGAGAAAACTAGAAGCTAATATACTAATTATTCATCAACTCTAAATGGAAATTAGGAACACTGTAGTATTTATAGAAACAATTAAGCCTCATTTAATTTGCATATTCGAATTGTGGTGATTTGAACTGAAAAATATGAATTAGGTGTTTTGAACTTTGTTGAGTACGTAAATAAATTATAATTCTAAGAAAGTGCAATGCAATAAAAGTAAGATTGTGTTTATCTCATATGATTATTTCAAATTTAATTTAAGTTTATAATCTCAAAATGTTCTCATTCCTTCTCTCTCTTCTTTTTTTTTTTTTTTTTTTTTTTTTTTTTTTTTTTTTTTTTTTTTTTTTTTTTTTTTTTTTTTTTTTTTTTTTTTTTTTTCCAGATATTTGCGTTGCCACTTCTTTGAAGTCTTTGGATATGAATCTTTTAGAGTCTGTAAATAAAATACATTGTAAGAGATAATTAAAAATTAAAAATAAAATCTTCCCCATATTTGGTTCAACAATTTGAACAAATAATGTTTGGTAGAGCATTTGATAAGCTATTTGGAACTATATTCAAATTCTAAAAGCACAATCCAAAATTCAACACCCCTCTGCCCCTTTCTAAATTCTCACAATTCCAACACATAAGTCAACGATTATTTTTTCCTGCTTCAAATTCTCATCCATATATCCTATTAAAATCTTTTGAAATTTGTTACAAATTTCTAATGAGAGTTATCAATACTATCCCAGTAACAATAAATTAATCAATCAAAGTAGTTTTGTCAATCGGATTCGTATTGTCCTTTAGATTCTCAATAAATTAGATTTTGAACAATTCTGGAGTTGATTTTGAGATTATTATGTTGTTTTTGTCAAAGTAAATCAATTGAATGGAATAGAAATATAAATCAATAATTTACATTGCTAAATCATTAATTTATTCAAATTAATCAATAACAAACAATAATAAATCAATGACATTTTAAAATCGATAAATGATCCAAGAAAATCAATAAATTATTTTATCATAATTTTTAAAAATTTTTGAGGTTGTATCTTCCGCTATTAATAAAAAATTGACAACTCCGTAATTGGAATTAACGTTGATGTCTCTATATTATTCATGAAAAAGTTGTTAAAAAAATGATGGAACTTGAAGAAAATCTTCAATCACAACTTTTTAAGGGTTTGAAGGTCCTTTTAACAAAAAAAAAAGGAGAAATTTTACGGTACATCTTCTATTTGTGATCCACTAAGAGCAAGTGTTTTTTACTGTTAATTAAATTTTTAACGGTCAAATCTGTATAAGTCCGTATTAATAATTTATAACGCGCCGCACAGAATTGCTCTTGCTGCATATCGGTCACAATTTTGAGATGCACCGAAAGCCATAAAAGAAAAAAAGAAACTTTCTTTGACAGTCTTTGTAAAAATGGACTACTAGTAATCTCTTACTTTTTAGTCATTAGATCTGTATCAAATTTCATCTATTTTGCATATTTTTTTAATCTAACGTGAATTTAATCAGATTTAAAGCTCAAAAACTAAGACTACTGGTGGTTTAACCCTTTCCTATTGTGCCTTTGCCCTTTTGTATATTATTATTTGTATATGCATGATTGGTTCTTCCGCTTTTGTTTCAGGTTCAATATGTTAATCCAAGTATAGCTTCAAAGGGCTAAAAATGCAATACATATTTCTGTTTGAGCGTTTTGATCTTTGCTATTTATTTGTTAGTGTCAGAAATAAAAATATTTAGATACCCGATTTTCAAAAACCTATGAATGCTAGATGTTTTGATGTATGATAGTATTTTTTTTCTTTCTTTTTTTCCTTTTGAAATTACAAATTTCCATTGAGAAAATAATTTAGGAAAATAACGTGCAGATGAAGAATGGACAACTACCATGTACGTACTTTATGCACACACCGAACGGGCCAATCATTATAATATACTGCATTTCGCTCATATACATACCATGTACATACGTAAAATTTATATCTACATGTATATATATTTCTCTCTTGTTATTATGAATGTAATATTATTTATCACCCACCAACGGCTATCATCACAACTCACAGCAAGTCTTCCTTCGTTATTAATTGTCGCAATAATAGAAGATGCGTCCTATAACACGGGACCCACCTTTTATTAGTCGTGATCTTAACATTGGTGGTGTTTCTAAGCATTTTTAACGGGGTAATAATCACTACTGGAGATAATCACGATTGTCCAAACTGGACACCACAGATGCTGTGAACATGCTTGAACTTTCTGATGAAGAAATTGACCGAGTTGAATAAGATTGTGAACTTGTTCCACTCATATTATGATCATAATACCTGGTGCTGTACATTGTGGGAGTTTTTAAGTCATACTTTGCATGATCATTGTCATCATCATCAACATTTGTGTCAGGCGAATCTCGACCGTTGCCTGGTGATGAATCTGAATTTGCGGGTGAAAGCCTGATATTGCAGATTGTATCTGATTCTCTGAGGTAATTTAAAGCATATACCACCTGCAATCAACTTATATATGTATATCAAAATAATTGTTCCTCAAGAAAATGATTTCTATATATATTATGCAGATGGTGGATAAGGATAAAGAAGATTCGAAATTTTAGGTATGCTAGATTTCTACAACGTTTATGATTTTAAAATTAGGATTATCTTATTTAAGACTTTTAAGTTTGGTTTTTTTTTTTTTTTTTTTTTTTTTCCCAATTAAAAATTTGTTTTTTTTTTTTTTTTTTTTTTTTTTTTTTTTTTTTTTTTTTTTTTTTTTTTTTTTTCCCAATTAGAAATTAGATTTATTTGGTGGAGTTTGGTAATATAGTTTTACGTTAAGTTACTTGGGGGATTTTGATCAGTAAAGTTTTACGTTAAGTTTATTTGGGGGAGTTTGATTATTAAGAGTTTTCACTCTAAATTTGTGTGTGCAATTCTTAGTATTCCTAGAATAAACCAGTTCTGTTTCTATCCCTACTGTCCCGGCATTTGTAAGTGAATCAACATGTTAGTTGGTGCCTTATTATCCGGCATTCTTAGCGAATCAAACCAGTTTTTTTTTTTTTTTTTTTTTTTTTTTTCAGGTTGAGTCTTTCTCGAATGCTCCCCTCGCTGTATCTGTATGAGTCTGTTTATAAGCACACATGAAAATGATTTTTTTTTCCTCTCTTTTTTCCCTTATATATGACTCAAAAGTTTGAATCCCGTGCACTATTAACTACTGATAATTGTAAAGTATGTGTAATTTGTCACCTTACATGCAACGTAAAACTACCAGCCGATAGAAGTCTCTGGGATGGCTGATAAAAGATTTGTGAATCCAATGCTTCATGAGAGAATGAACCCAACAACACAGTTTAATAGAATAAGGTTAAAGCATATCGATTTACTTGCCAGTTATCCTAAAATCTTAATATATTAGGAGGGACACCAATATTGAATTTTATGTCGCAATTCTATTATTGTTCTATTAAGAAGTGTAGTTTGCAGAGGCTATAAATGGTGGGGTGCGCCAGTTTCATAGGATTATAAGCATCCAAAGTACAGTGCTCAATTTGGATACCTAGTTGCAGATTATTTAGTCAAAACTATTTGACTTACCTCATCCATGGATAATCTCTTTTTGGGATCCTTGGTAAGACATTTTTCTGCTACTCGAATCATCCAAAAGAGTTGGTGGACATCGTGGGAATCGGTGATTCTCGAATCAATTAAATCTGGGTAGTTCCTTTCTTTTAGCAGTGGTCTAGCCTGAAAAAAAGAAAAAAGAAAAAATGGATCTTATGTAGCCAACAGCCTTTGTTTAGTGTCTATACATAGAAGGCTTATAAGGTTTTTATCACTTACCCATCCCACAAGACTTCTCCCTTCAAGTGACTTGTCATTAGTGCCGCGTCCTGTTATCAGCTGCAATAGAATGACACCAAAAGAATAAACATCTGTCTTGGTTGACACTTTCCCACTTTCCGCATACTCTGGTGCTAGATATCCCAGAGTTCCAACAACTCTTGTTACTGACGAGTGATCTTCCTCTTGCGTTCTTGCGAGACCAAAGTCTCCTAGCTGAGACATTGAGCACTTAGATGAGCGCTAATGAACAATTTTAAGGGGAACCAGTTATGTCCAACACCGCACACTAATAGAAGATGGGTCCCACACTACGGGCCCTATCTATTAGTTGGGGTGTTAAACGCCACTAGTGCCTCAAGCATTTTTCAGGGCAAGTTGTCCGGATGATTATGCCATCCTTTTGCAGGGAATAAAAAGAATGGCATTTGGTTTCATTACCAGGGTGTGGTGATCATGTGTTAGGAGGATGTTGTTCGGTCTGATATCTCTGTGGACAATATTTTTCGCATGCAGGTATTGCAATCCTTTTGCAGCTCCTGTAGCAATTTTCATCCTTTCATTCCAAGATAGGGGTTCACGTGTGTGTTCTGCATGGTTTCAGAAACAAAATAAAATCATCTAAGTACTGTTCAGTTATGTGATTGTAAGGGATCTTCAAGAATAATAGGGTTGTAGAATCTTATTTTTTACTCTTACTTGATAGATGTTGGTCCAATGAACGATTGCATACAAATTCATAAACAAGAAGCCTATTGTCTCCTTCTGAACATGATCCCAGCAGCACGACCAAATTCTCATGTCTTGCTTTGCTGAGAAAATGAACCTCAGCTTCGAATTCTTTCTCTCCCTGAAAGCTTGCACTTTTGTGTTGCTTCACAGCAATGTTTAGGCCATTTTTCAACACTCCTTTGTAGACAGAACCAAATCCACCTTCTGATAGGAAGTTCTTGTCAGAAAAACAGCTTGTAGCCACATTGAGCTCTTTATAAGTGAACTCTTTCTTCCATCCAGTCTTCGGCCGTCTGTTGTCACATTTCGTACAAGTTGAAATAAATTCCTCATCAGTTTCATATCCTCCGATCCAATCATAGTCGTTGAGATTCTGTCCATGCCCCTCTGGGCTCCCCCCATCGTTTTCGCTCCTTTCTGCTCTTTCTCCTTCCGTACTTCTAGTATTTTCTTTATCTATTGATGATTTCTCTTTAGAACCTGATGAACCTGATGAACCAGATTGGATGCACTAAGCATATTGCCTGGTTTTCAAAATATAGTCACTGAATTGAAGTACTGTCGGAATTGGTTATTAGACAGACTTTGTTGTTGTTGTTGTTGGTTGTTCTTTTTTTTTCACAGGTTAAACAATACATCATATTGTAGGATCCAAATTTCAGGGTCAGTTGATTAAAAGACCAAATTCAGTTCACAAAGTACATTTGAAAGGACTGTCTGTATGTGTATAGATTATTGCTATAAAAAGATTGTCTCATGTGCATGCGATTTCATTGCGAATAGAAATTTCAAAAGAAACGCTTACTTCTATGATGAGAATGCTTTCCTTTTGGGCTTCCTGGTATCATTTCATCATACTTTATGTGGCCTCTGGTGCTAGTGTCAGTCTGCAGTCTAGTACTGCCTTCAGTTGGTGGATTGCTGTCTCCCCTCTCTTTTGGCCCTCCAAAATCTTCAGTTGGTTGTTTGCTGTTTCCTTTTTCTTTTGGCCCCCTTAAATATTCAAGAGACTTGTCATCTTTCATTCTCGATATGTCACATGAAAGGCGTTCCAAGAAGAATTTCTTGTCTCTCTTCGTCTCCCTGCATTGCCATGTCAAAAAGAGCTCTCCTAATCTGAGTTATTCAGGTAGTTTTTTTTTTTTTTTTGTATTTATTTTCTTGAATTTCCTTTTCATAATTGTTATGTTCTGGAAGTATTCTAGGACACGATTTGTGTCTACTTTTGGAGAAATGCTGTTGGATTAACCTCGTATTACCTAAAATGTCTATGTGAATCAGGTTGTGGTACAAACTATGACCGTTGCAGGGCCTTGACATATATCATGGTGTCTAAAGACACTACGTTATTTTAGTTTCAGAATATGACCTCAATTTCTTAGACCCATACACAATCAATGCCAGTCCAGTTTTTTTGCCCCTTTTTTTTTTTTTTTTTTTTTTTTTGCTATATCCAAATGCATACACAAATTTGGCCGTAGTACACTCACAAAAACATCTCTATATATAGTATCCGTCGTAAAGGAACGAGATATTTGAAGTTTCGACTTACTTATCAAGAATTACCCAGGTTGCTTCTGATACTTTCGCTTCTTCTACAGCATCGATTTTTCCAGCAAGCACCATCACTTGGAAACTAATCTGAATCCAATTTTCATTAAAAAAAAAAAGTTTTTTGTTAGCCATTGGATTGACATTGACAGGTGATGGCATAAGAAAAGTTTTTTTTTTTATTATTATTATTTGTCCTTTCAATTGTACAGATAGATAGATAGATGAGTAAATTGCATTGTTGCCCCACAAACTATTTGTTTTCTTGCGTAATGAATCCGAACTTTTAATTTTGATAAATTGCACCTTGAACTTCCGTAACAATTGAGGTCCAATAGCTAACGAATGTTGTCAAATTTGACGGTTAAAAGCAAAGATCATAATCTTTCTAAATTATTAGATCTCAATTGCTACTGATTTAAAGTTGATGGTATAATTTGCCAAAATTGAATGTTCGGAATCATTATGCATTGGAGAGTTTACTCTAAATAGATTTCACACACACTCAGTCAAGGATATTGGATGTTGAGGTAAGACATCAAATTTAGTCTGGTATATATAGATACGTATCAACTAATATAAGTAACTGATACTGATTTTCATGATATGCATACAAAACTTGTATCAGAACAAATCTTGAAAGTGTATTTCTCATTTCAGATATGGTTTGGGAGGCAAAATTTTTCTAACCTTTTCTGTTTGACATGCATTTGAAATACTGATAATCTCCTTTTTGACCATGAACTCTTTCTCCTTAACCGCAAGCGCATCCTCAACGACTTTCTCGTTTGTCCCAAACATCGAATTATAATCCACAGTGACCTTGTATCCCACTGGAAATCATATATTGAAGGCAAAGAAAAAGAGAAGCAAAAGTCAGCATTTTGCACATGTACAGTTTGAGCTTGTAAGATACTTTACCGTGGTATATTTCCCTGTACGAAAAACCAAAAAAAGCATATACAAGATTTAATCCTTACGCCTTTTTCTTACAGCTCCTGCGAAAGAAAACGTACTAGGACTATTAACCTGGTGAAGAACTGCAAGAATTATAAGGTCATCTCCGGATTCAAGAGAAAACTCCTTCCAGACCCTTTCAATTGCTTTCAAGCTTTCATCTCTAGATGCATCCAGAATCACCACCACACTACGACGACCGCCTTTTGCTGCCGACTCCATGGTTAGTTCCTCACCGCAATCTTATTACTTTTTCTCAAGGTTTTTGCATAAAACACTGAACAAAGCAATGGCTACACTGCTACATTTGTATATTGTTGTTCTATATAGTTTTCCTTTTCTGTTTTGCTAATTGACTTACATCTATTGTATGACACACACATATTTACCTTAGATAAGCTGGATTGGCTAGGGTAGGATTAACATGATAAATGAAAAACAAAAAAAAATCAAGGATGAAGAAAAATGTAAATGGATATGTCGACTAGTTCTTTAGAAGCAAGTTTGAAAGAGTGGAATGGAAAGCAGTCATGAATTTAAACCAACCGATCTCAAGAGGAAAGTACTGTAGTGGTGATTCCAAGCAAAAGCAAAGCATCTTTGGACTAAGCTGGAGAGCATATTCGGATATCCAGAATTAGGGGCCCTGGGAGTTTTCTCAATTGTTGTTTGGAGACAGACCTTTTGTTTTTTAACATGTTTCTGGCTGCTTAAGTATAGCTGTGCAAGCTGTGCAAGACAAGCTTTACTATTCATTGGCAGTGATTGTTGTTAACATGAACTTTTGGAGTCTGGCAAAGGACAATGGAACAGTTGGTGATAATCACAATGCTTTGGGTTCTCTTCTTTTCCGCAAATCATTTTTAAATGTCATTTGGGTGGCTATATTTTGAATTTTTTTTTTTTAATGTGCAGAAGCTAATTTGCCGGCTAGTTATTGACTAAGCTGGGATTGAGAATGAAATATCAATATAGCTTTCATTATTAATTAGCTGGGTTTGATTAGTGTGATTAATGGTCAGTTTAGCACTGTCGTGCTGTTCAAAAATATTTTCTTGTAGGCCTCGTTCATTCACCGATTTGAGTTTTCAATTTTTGGTTTCTACAGTAAAAAGCCATCAGAAAATATCACATCTAATTTTTCTGCTACAGTGAAAAGCTCTCAGAAAATGTCACGTCTCAACTCGAATTGAAAACTCGAATCCGCGAAGTGAACGAGGCGGTAATTGTCAGGAGTTATTTGTTTTCTCAAAGCTGCCGTGTGTACCAAAAGCATTTGGTAAACTCTTTATAAAAATGTTATAGAGATGTATAATAACTAAAATAGATATACTTTACACATTTATAATTATAGTTTTTATTTCTAATTTTATAATATGTTTAGTTGAAACTGCTAAAAAGATATAATCTTAATTTTTTATTTAAATATTTCCGATTGATTGTTGTTAATTTCAATATTTTCAACAATTACAATAATAAAATAAATACTAAATTTGTTATTTAACTGTTATTTTTAAACATTTTTTTTAAGTTTTTGAAATGTGGAGTAAAATTTAGTATAGTACATTTTGTAACTTTTAAAAGCATTATTTTTTATATGTTATTGGAAAAATAAAATTGGTAGATTGATAATTATGTTTTATTATTGAGCTTATTTTAGTATATTTGAACATTGAAAACAGAATGTGTTTTACTAGTGATTTGCTTCTTAAATTTTATTGCTGGGTAGTAATTTTTAGAAGCTTCTAGACAAAAACATGCTATATCAAACATCCTGACATGTTATAATTCTTATAAAAAAACTAAAAGCTTCCTCTAAAAACAATGCTAAACGACCCTAAGCAGCCCACTTATATGTAGCAATGGTTTCTTATAAGCAAATATCCACTTACAAACTGTATGTTCAGGCTTTTGATAAGATCATTGCAGGAGGACCATATAAAGTAAGAAGTATAACAAGGCACTGTTCAACGTAACACAGACCGTAAATAATATTATAATATTATGAGATAGCTCCGTTCATTCCACTGATTTGAGTTTTGTTACAATAAAAAGTTCTCAGAAATAGTCACATTTAAATTTTTTACTACAGTAAAAAACTCTCACATAAAATCACATCTCAACTCGAATTAAAAACTTAAATCGGCGAACTAAACAGGCCCTAGATTTCTAGATTTTACATCCTTGCTGCGTCAAGTGTTATGTTGAACGTGTTCCCTTTCTCACTCTTTTGTATTACCAGAGGTTGTCTTCCTGAGAGAAGCAAGGACAAGCCCTATATACCTGTATTTATATATTAGATATATAGGTACATATGTATGTTTATGTATATAGTAAGCCTTTTCTTTTCCCCTTTCTCTCTTTAATGAGAGTTTTCTTCTTTGGTCTAATAACTACTAGCTTGTGAGTCACTTTAAAAGTAAGTGGCAATTATATAAGGTTTTGCACAAGTTTATTATTTGTCATTTTAAATAATTAAGTGTTATTATAATTTTTTTTTATTAATTGAGTGATAATTATTAATTTTTCAGTTGAGTGGTATAAGTAAAATTTTTCACCATCTTGAGTGGTATTTTTGGATTTTTCTAGTGGGATAAGCAAATAGTTCAGTCCAATTAGTTTAGGGGAGAAGGAGGGAAATATGTCTATTTAAGAGATTAATAAGAATTAATAGTCCAAAGTTTAGGAATAGACCATTTACTGTTAATCTGGATTTACTGGCACTTAAATTTACAAAAGTGGCCCCGTGTAAAAAAATTAAAATGATACCCAAGAAAAAACTAAAATTCTCTCTCTTCTTGCACGCACGCTCTCTCTCTCTCTACGTTCGTTGTACTCAGGGTGTAAAATTAAGCAATTTATCAAACATCTACTAGACAATCAGATTGTCTTACCCAGCACAAAGCGAAACCTGAACATTAATAGCCAATAGAACTAATCAAAACAATAATAAACTTAAGAGATTTAAACCAAATGACACAAATTAATGGTTCATAACATAACTTATAAATTTACATTCCGATCAACAAATTTTTTTTTCTAGCACATATTGCTTAAAATACATATATTTAAATTATTCTAGAAACACCATGTTCTCTTCATGGCCACCACAGTACATGAGGTGCCGACTAACACTGAAGGCGGAGATCTAGAACGACGGTAAGAAGATCTGGATGCAGATCAATGAAATTCGTCACCGTCAAAAGGGCTCGCATTGTCTCGACTGCACCGTTTTGAGTCTTGACAGTGAAGTCTGAGCTTAGATTTTACCGGAAGAGAGAGAGAGAAGTCGGGGAGGGTGGGAGAGAAGCATGGAGATCAGAAGAGAGAGAGAGAGAGAGAGAGAGAGAGAGGGAGCCGTTTGGTGACGAGAGAAGAAAAGAGAGAGAAGTCAATAGAGAGAGAGGCTCCGGAAAGAAAAGAAAAGAAAAATAACAAACCTTATAAAAAGGGTAAAATTGGAAGATAAAAGGTTCTAAACTGCAAATGACCTATTTATTTCTAACGCTCAGTAAATAAGTTATTTACTTTCACAAGTTTTAAATGTTGGCCTATGCACTGCAATTTCCCATTAGTTTAGTTATGTTGTTCTTTACATTGAACGTATATTAAAGTCAATTAGATCCCCCATTTTGTCCTTTACATTGAACGTATATTGAAGTCACTATCATGGTATCTCAATGTAATTATCGATTTTTATGTTTGAAGTGGATCAAGAATCAAAGTCCAACTATTCAATCAATTAGATTATGTCATCACATAATATTAAAATAATGATATTTTATTTGATGCTTGGCATACGACATAAAGTCTTTTTGTTTTGTTTCTTGGGTTGTTTGTAAATAACTAAGGTTTATTTTACGCTTTTAAGAGTTATTGTCGTTTTTTGATGGATTTAGCACATGTTTTGAATACAGATTCATTTTTCTCGTTTGTATAACCAAAACTCGAAATATATGTTGGGATGAGGACATTTTGCCAAATGTAACACAAGGAAAAGTGACATTGTGGCCAATTACATAATCATTTGTCCTTTCCATTGTCATGTACTAGTCTAACAAAGTTGTTCCAGGTTGTAACATAATTAATTATTATATAGAGCTAAAGTGACCATATTATTATGAATAGAAAAAAAAATAATAAGGTGCTTAAGTATGTGATAAAAAGAAAAATTTCATAAATAATTGGTTTACATTATTTGGTGCAAAAATAACCCGTTTGGTTCATGGATTAGAACCATCTGATTAGAATCATTTTTGATTTACGTGTATTTTTTGTGAGAAAAAATACTGTAGCGAACCACGAATCATGATTCGAATCAGGGAACGAATCCCTTTATCAAACCGGCTTGCTCAAGCAAAATTCATATGTTAAACCTTTTTCAACATTAACGCATGAAGTGATGAGATAGCTAGTGGGCTCAAATCATCCATGAAATCAACAAATTCAACTTTAAACATAAAATATTATTATTATTATTATTATTATTATTATTATTATTATTATTATTATTATTATTATTATCTTCTTAATTGATTTTGATTTAGTCGGTTTAGAAATCTCTTCATATGATTGATTGATCGGGTTTAGAGGTTCTACAACCAAAACTTAACAAGGGAGATCCTATAGGAGCCATTGATCGAATTCAAAGGATCTGAATCGAACGGTTCATATTCAATTGGGTGGGATATTGTCAAAAAATTTCCTAAATTATACGGCTTAGAACATTTCATAAATGCTATTTATATAAATTGTAACATTAACATCAATAATTATTATTGTGGAGTGCTCTCATCAATACACACACACACACGCACACACACACACACACACACAACACACACACACACACACATATATATATATATATATATATATATATATATCAATAATTTAGGGGAGTGCTCTCATCGTGGTGCCAAACAAGAGACACACTGAAGACACAAAATATTGTAGACTGCTTAAACGGGAATCGCAACTTTTTAAATATTGGGATTTTATTTTTTGACTCATTTTTTTGTCTTTTCATTTTCTTAAGGAATCGATCAAGTACAATAGTTTCAAGAAGCATTGATACAAAGACACTTTGTTTATTGTCCACAGACTAACAAGTCTAAATTATACTTTTTCTTTCTCTTCAATTTCAAACTTAAAAATATCATTACTTTCCTCATTTTAATTCCAATTGTAATGATTATTTTGATGCGTTTATAATGAAAAGAGAAACAAATTCTTACCCATATTGTATATTTTTTAATATCATTTATAATAATTTTTTTAAGATTTGTTACAAAACTCTAAAAACAGTTCTTAACACTTTGTTTAAACACAATTCAGATTTTATTTCTGATTTAAATTACAATTTATATACGTATCTGAATCACAATTAAAATCACCACAACTCAAACTAAATCAACAATTTGAAAAAATTCCTTTGAGTCGGAATGTTACAATTTCAACAGTGGAATGTGACAAAATCCCAACTCAAAGGACAGCAGCACGAATTAAAATTCCTATGTTTTTCGTCTTTTTTCCCTTTCTTTTTTGGTTTAGGAATCAACCACAATCATTTCAAAAGTATTTTAGTACTTGATGTTGCAATCGGATAAAAGTTCCCAAGACAATTACAAAATGATCCAAAATCGTAACAATGGGAAGGAAGTGGAACCTGCATAGTCCATTTGACATAAAATGAAGAAACCATGAACCTCATATGAAAGTAAGCAACATTCAATTATCAACTTAAATATTATGGATTAAAACCATGAATCTTATGATTACAAAAGACTAACAACAGAAAGAAACAAAACCAGTTTTAAAACAGTAACAAAACCATTTTAGACCAAAAAGACAAATCCCTTTTGCTCTATGATACAAAGCCCTTCTAGGGAAAACTTGTATCAAAGAAAACAAACTGCCACACCTCTAGAAACAAACCAGGGGAAGGTTTTTCTCACATCTTCCTTTTTTTATTTCCTTTTGCATTGCCTCTTTTGAAGTCTCTGAAATCATTGGCAGTCTCAGTTGTGTTCTGCTTCTTCAAACCCTTCCTCCCTCCAAATCCAAACTTGGAATCCCTGAATTGCCTCTTCTTTTGTATCTTCCCCTTCCCGCCTTGCCTTGCTTTCCCTCCGGACCGATCTCCAGGAGCCACACCCGGCCTCTTCTTACTCGACCTCTCGAACCCCTTTCCATCCTCGAAGGAAAAGTCCATCTCGCCATCCTTGTCGCCCCCAGCAAACCCACTCTTCTGCCTCTGCTTCCTCCACTTCTTAACAGATTCTATGTCTTCCTTTTTCTGCTTGGCCCTCTCTTTCAGCTTCTGGGCTTGAATCTCTTTAGCCAACCTCTTAGACTCCCTAGCTTTCCTTCTCTCCTCAGCCTCCTCAATATTCCTCTTCTCCGCCAGAAGCCTGCCCTTAACTTTCTCCATGTGTGAATCTGTCTTCACCATCTCTGCATAATAGTCGGAAGGCCTCAGAAAAGGAAGCCCCATTGACTGAAGCTTCTCGAATGCTCGTTTGGTTCCCTCAAGAGCTTGATTAAAGAAAGCAAGCTCCCTGGCTAGGTCATCATTCACATCCACTTGTTGCTCTTGATCAATATCAATGGAGAGCTTGTGTATCCATCCCACATTGTCTGGCCAGCTAATATCACCGAGTTTATCAAGGAGGCCATCCGTGTTGTAAACTGCAGTCTTCGATGGTTCTATCAATTTCACATGTTCATCATCTTCTTCGTCCGACTCAGATTCAGGTTCATATTCCGACATCTCTTGATTGATATCCATTTCAACATTATCTTCCATTTTATTCTCCTTTAGCAGAGCCAATCCTTTCTTTTCAACAACCATTTACAGAATCTATCAAAAAAAAAAAAAAAGAAAAGAAACCCACTTCAGGAAACTGAACGATCGAACCAAACCATAATGCAAATGTTCATTTCAGGCTAGCAGCAAATGTATATTTAGCATATGAAATCTCTAATATAAACCCTAAACACTAGGGGTGGCAATTCGTATTGACGGGTCGTGTTCGTGTCGTGTTGACCCTCTCAGTTGACACAATTAAGCCTGACACGAACACGACCCGTTTATTATTCGTGTCGAAATACAAAACCCAAACACGACCTGTTTATTGGCGGGTTGACACGACACAACACGACTAACCCGTTTATTAAACAGGTCGTAAAAGTGTCGTGTCAACCCGTTGATTACCTGCCAACCCATTTATAAAATAAGTGATAAATGGATTGTGTTAACCTTTTTTTGAACTTATTTATAAAATGGGTGATAAATGAGTCGTTTAACCTATTTCTGAACTTGTTTATAAAATGAGTGATAAAACATGTTTCTCAACCTATTTGTACTTAAAGATTTGTTTCTCAACCTATTTAACATGCTGAAGAGATATTAAATAATCTAAGTTTAAAATTAAAACAAAAACATAAAATTTTCTCACAAATTAAAAAACAAACATATTAAATAATTTGCTGCAGCGGGGGAGTCACATCATTAGAAGTTAAAAATCATGATGTACAAAGAAGAACAACAAGAAAGAGGACGGGAAGTCTTCTAGCTAAAACAAAAGGAAAATAGACTACAGAAAAAGATTCCACTCCCTAACCAAACATGTCCTCACTTATTGAAATTAGAAGATCTTCGTCCTCAAACAGCCATATAGCAACTCAAAATTCAAAGGCGCCACCCAGCTCAGGCCAAAAATCTTGTAGTAGTATCAGCGACAGACAATTAGAGAATAACATGGTGAAAAAAAAATGTTGAATAGATTCTGAAACGCCCCTACAAAGATAACACCAGCTTGGAGACATGGACAAAAATGGTCTTTCATGCTGCAATAAATCACGAGTATTCAACGTACCAAGAACAAGCAGCAAATTAAACACTTTCGCTTTAACACAAACATGAGCCTTCATACATTTCTATTTTTGCATGAATTAAAGGGGAAAAAAATTAAAACAAATATTGTATTAAAACATTAAATTTCAATCAAACGTTCCTTCAAATCCATCATTTTCTTTCAATTTGTTACAAGTTGAGAAACATCATAGGAAGTATACAGATTACAAAAATAGTGTAATAAACAAGTTTGCCTCTAAAAAATCTGCCCATCAATCCTCCTTCCGCTTTGAAGAAAACATTTCAGGACGGTAAGAGAAATAACAAACACAAATTAAAGGGATAAAAAAGGAGTTAACAAACAATGGGTTATGGGCTTATGTTATGACATACTCTAGGCACCAGTTTTTGAGACAGATTCCGGCCAAATATACATGAACAACTGAGTCAGACATTGTTTGTTGTTGTTGTTGTTGTTATTGGTATTATGTTATGACATACTCTAGGCACCAGTTTTTGAGACAGATTCCGGCCAAATATACATGAACAACTGAGTCAGGTATTGTTGTTGTTGTTATTGTTATCGGTTCTTTTTTGTTACTGAAGAAATTCTCAATGTCCAAGTACCACATACACACACACACACACGACAGAAGAATTGGCAGGTATTGTCACCAACTAATTAACATTAATATGTCTAATAATTATGAACTCACCGGCCAAGAACAGATCAGGTAAAAATTAGTCTCCTTCGCTTCACTCCGATGTACCTCTACCGGCTGGAAACCAACGCTTTAAGACTTCACTGCCTTGTCCCACTAGTTCTCCGGCTATCTCTAAACCCCAAGAAGTAAAATACAAAGCATACAAATTACAGATTGATAAAAAAAAAGGAACTGAACCGATTTAGGTTATGGACAGGGGAAATACCTGTCGAAGAACAAGACCAAATCTGTTCCCCAAGGCCGATTTTGACGAAGAATGAGAAGAATAGGGACCGAATTTGTTCCCCTGCCTCCCCAAGGTCGAATCAGACGGAGAGAGTGGAGAGTCCAGAGAGAATGGGGCGGAGAAGAATGAAGAAGAAGAAGAAGCGGCGGTGCCGGACTGCCGGTGGGTGGGTCTGGACTGAAGGTAGACGGCTGGGTGCGACTGATGAGCTCTAGGGTTTGTCTGTTTGGTAGAATCTCTAGGGTTTATCTTTGTTTCTTTTCAAGATGAACAGAAACGAAGGCCGAGAGATGTTCTTTATTTTACGTACCTATAATATATTTTTGAATTTTATTTTTATTTTTATTATTGTAATTTTTTATTAGAGTTATTTTCACCTATACCCTTTCGTCTATGGTGCATTTTTATTTTGCCTCTTATATTTTTAAAATTTTCATTTTATCTTTTAAATTTTGAATAATCGCACTTAAAGTTCCTTATTACGTTTTTTTTAAGACTGAAAAAAGGTGGTTAAGGGAAGTCATTGTTTTTCCACAAAATATTAATAGAGGAGTTAAATAAGATTAATTTAAATTTTGCAAAAGACTTTTAAGAATTTTGGAAGTAAAGTGAAAATGATAATAAAGTTCAAATGTCAAAAGCATTCCCTCTATATATAAAATTAGTCTAAAATACCCTCTAAAACAATAAAATTTTTAATATACTAAAATTACCCCTTATAACCTAAATTAAATCTCATTTAAAATATTATTACATCAAAATATTAAATATATCAATCTTAAAAAATTAATAAAATTCTCAAAATAATTGAATTATTTATTTGAACGTTTTAAAATCTTTTATTTAATTTTTAAGTTAAATCATATTTAAAATAATATTTAATTTAAATTGGAAAGAGTAATCTAAATATTTTTCTCAATCTATGAGTAATGTTAGAGACACTAATTCAAATTTTAATTATTGTGTAGCAATTAATGTGATATGTAAATTCTAATTTTTTTATTAATAAATCTCTTATCATTAACTGATGTGTTAATATTTTAAATACCCACCAAACTGTAAGTGACAACTCATAAAGATATGATTTGAATCGGTGTCTTTAACATTATTCTTTGTAATATATGAGATACATTAGGTATTTTTTTACTAAGAGAAGCAAAAGTGATGCTTGGGCAACAATGTACTTTTTTATGGCGCAAAACATAACGTTTTGAGTATTGTTTCATATAAAAATGATTTAAAAATGTCAACATCACTTTTTTGTCATTTTTTATATTTATTGTTTAACATATAAACTCAAATAGCATGATATATTAATATTTAAATAAAAAATAAAAATAGTAAAATTTACACGTTAAACAATAAATTATTTAGGCATCGTTCATTTCACCGATTTGAATTTTCAGTTTTAGGTTTATATAGTAAAAAGCTCTCAGAAAATGTCATATCTAACTTTTTCTGCTACAGTGAAAAGTTCTCAGAAAATATTACATCTCAACTCAAATTGAAAACTCGAATTCGTAAAGTGAACGAGACATTAATATGTATACTCAAATAGCATAATATATTATTATTTAAATAAAAAATTAGATAATAAAATTTAAGCGTCAATAAATAAATATAGAAAATGATAAAAGGATTCACAGCGTCCCTAACATTTATTTTAAGCTCCAGCTCCTTAATACGACAAGTCGTTTAACAGTAACAAATCAAAGACACGACAAGAAGTCAATCTGTCGCTCTAAGTACAGACGACATGTTTATCTAACTGCGAGTAGTTGGTACTCTTCTCCTCCTCCTCAAAAATGTCCATTTCTCTTAATCTTGCGGGTCTACCTTGTTCTTCTTCTTCTCATCTGGTAAACTTCCCTAGTCCCCAATTCCTCATTTCTCTCAAGTTTTTGCCCTTTTCTCTATATATATACATATATATACGTATATAAATGTATATACATTCTGTTTGTTGTTGGGTTTCAGGATAACAACAAAAGCTTCTTCCTCCTCAGAGCTTCTGGCCTTTCCTTCCAGTTTCGATCATTGAAACCGAAGATTTCGTCGTTGAATCATAGCCAATTTCGGCGCTTCTTCTCAGTCAACGGCGACCACATTGATGTGAGTTTGTTGTAATTTCTGCGATTAGTGAGTTAAGCATGTTCTTCTCCCAGCGGACACGTTTTCAGAGAAAAGCTATACTTTTTCAAATATACATACGTATAGACCATAAATAAACTTTGGAAGATTGGATTATTAATTATCAGATGTTAATGGGTCTTTTTAGTTTCTTAGTTTTTATACGAATAAAGTGGTTTTTTTTTTTTTTTGGGGGTGTGTGTTTGTGTTTATACTGACCATAAAGTAAGAGAAATTGAATAGTGTATATCAGTTTTTAATTGAACCTTTTGGGCGGTTTTGCTTGGTCAAGTCTATGGATCAAAGCTTGCACTATTATATTTGGTGCATATCTTCATGACAAGTATGAGAGGCTCCTCTTTTGGATATTACTAATGTTTTTCTGACAATTACATAATATATACTAAACTCACTCCAAAAGGTTAAAATATACTACTATTCATTGGGAAGAATGGAAGCCCAAGTGTATAAATGGTACAATCCTTCCAATTCGGTATTAGTTGGATTTACTGACAATTGTATCCTCATATTGGTGAATGAATTTTGAGCACTTGGTGGAGCTACAATTGTAACTGACCATTGAGCTTTATATCAACTTTAAAACTTTGTTTTTAGGTCTATCATCATAGTACTTGGTTTTAAGCCCCATATTTACAAATTAACAATTATGGATGAAATTTTATTATTATTATTATTGTTATGGTTATTTTTGTTCTTTCCTTGTTGATTAACTTGCTTATGGTGTGAGGTTAGGTTCATGGTTTTTCAGATGCTAAAAGTTGCTCCCCTCAAGATGAAGGTAGGCGATAGTGCCAACTAAATAATTGAGAATAGGATATGTTAAATGTACTTTCTGTTTTGTTTTTTTTTTTTTCCCATTGCATTTCATTCTTCAAATTTTGAAATTTGCAAAAACTAATTGAATAAACAACTAAATAAACCCAGCTTTGCATTTTTTTTTTTTTTTTTGCTTTAGATCCGGTGGAAAAGAGTGCTGGTGGTCAAGGTGTATTGCCCAAATCCAAAGAGTACTTTCTATTTGCCTTACAATGTCATTGGTGAATATTAGAGGCTACTGATTTTTGTTAGTGAGGTGATGAGGGTGAGTTTGTTCATTTGTCAATCTTGAACCCTATGATCTCCATTTATATTATGGGATTGGCTACAAGGCAAATTGGTTCAAAGTTTTGCCTTTTCTAACATTATGAGATATGTGCCTTCGTAGAAGTGTTTTAAAGGTAAATGGGGTAATTTGTTTCAATACTATATTTTGAATAAACTTTGCAAAATTCTCTAGTTTTAATGTAATAACATGATCAACTCATGTTGCTGATTATTAGAATTTCCTTGTTTCGTATAGAAAATACGATCAACTCGTTCATCATGTTTATTTATTAAAACGTGATCCTGTAGTTTATATGTAGAGCTTCTGATATTGAAGATTTAAGACCTACTATATCAGTGTGTCACAATCTATATTTTTGTTGCTAATTTGTAGAAAATTAGTGAAAGATAGTAATTGGAAAGCTTTGAATGAATATCCAAATCCTTTTTTTCAGTGGAGCTGAGTTTTAGGTTTTATTCATATGAGCTAGTAAATTTTGTTAACTGGAATTTGGAAACGCGTTTGTTTGGTAGATAGAATTTCGAGAAAGATGTAGCAAGTGCGTCTTTTTTTTTTTGGTGGGTATATTTGCAGCCTACTTCTCTATATTTTGAAATTTTAGTATCCGTCTTACGCTATTTTTTAGTTCTCGAGGTTTGGGGAGAGTCCTTGTGTAGCCACAGTTGTTTTTATTGTTCTTCTTCTTTTCTTTTCACGGAGCTCTGAATTCTCTGCTACTAAAATGTCTCCGTATTTGCTGGTGACAGTCTGCTTTTTAGTAGGAAAGGATGGTGCATCCATAGTTTTTAAGATGTGTAGTTGTGTTCTTATTTATACTGAGGTTGTTCTATCTCATTCATGCTTAATCCACTTGTCAGGTTGGTTGAAAAATTGAGGAGATATGGGATTGCTGGATTGTTATCCTATGGGCTACTAAATACTGTCTACTATCTCACAACATTTCTCTTGGTGTGGTAAGTGAAGTATGTCCGTATTGTTGAATTCTTGCCTTAAGGACGCATTAAAAAGTTTGTCACATCAAAATACAACTTATTGTCTGGAATTTGAGTTCTAAAATGCTTCTTAAAATCGTTGTTTAAAAGTAGTGTTTAATACCTGATGATGGATGTTAACTAATTGTGAAATGTCAGTCTTTTGTGATGGGCAGTTATCACTTTGCTAGTTTCGTCCTCTCTCTGTTGTTCTTAAATAAATTTTTTTAAAGGATAATTAAACCTACTAGGAGCGCTGTTTGATATTTTAGGTAGAAGATCCCTTGTTTATTTGTCCAATTATAACACATATAGCAACTTCATGGTACTTACATGAAGAGGAAGAAAGCAATGAAAAAATGAAATTGGATTTCATATGATGTTGTTAAGTATGATTTTACAACAACAAAAATGGAATTCAGCTTTGCATGTGGCTGGTAGCGATTAAGAATTATGTAGTAACCGTCTGCTTTCAAATATGTTGCTTTCTAACCATCATTATCCTTCTGCTTATTTAGACATCGTTTGTTTTGCTTGTTTGAGTTAAGAACTTGAGTTAAAAAGTGAATTCATATGAGAGAAAACCTTGTAGTAGAAAAAGTTAAATTTGAATTTTTGTGAGAGAAAATATTATAGCAAAAATTTGAGTTGTAATTCGAATTAACGAAACGAACGGGGCTTTAGTCTTCATAAATCATAACCCGCTCAGCATCAGTTGTTACAGTTATTAAGCTCATGAATTTCTTCACCTATAGGTTTTATGTTGCTCCAGCACCTGGGAAGATGGGTTATCTTGCTGCAGTTGAAAGGTAGGAATTCATGTTTGAATATCCTCAGATGTTTAAATCATATTGAAAATTTTGCCTGTTGGCAGGTTTCTTAAAATAATGGCCATGGTGTGGGCTGGAAGCCAAGTTACAAAGATTGCGAGGGCTGGAGGGTGAGGTTTTCTTTGCTTTTTTTTTTTTTTTCCTTCTTTATTTATTTATTTATTTCTTTTGTGCTGAATTTTTTCAAATTCAATTCTTTTTATCCTAGAGTTTAGCTTGTTTATCAGATTCAGTAATTCCTTGTTTTATTAGTTGAACTTTTAAATCTGGTTGTGAATTCTATATTCAAAATTGTCAGAATATACTCCATCCCGGCTCTCGTGCTTTGTAAATTATACTGCTGCAGTATTAGAAAAATAATCGGTTATTTGAGCATTCAGTCCAAATAGACTTGCTATTTTGTATCATGAGTTCCATATCTTTTATTTATGTTGATAGTGTCAAACTACTAAACTATCAAACTGATGTTCCGTTAGTTTACCATTTGCATTTGCATAGCCTTTGTAGGTGTACCACACACAACAACTTTCTGATTCTCTAAAGATGCACCTTATGCAGGGCCCTTGCGCTTGCGCCTTTCGTAGACAGAGGATTATCATGGTTCACTGTCAAATATAAATTCGAGTCTCAGGGAAAGGTAGCTAGAGAAACTTTCAACTAGTTTTCTCAAATTCGATTCGTTACGAGTTTCTGACTTGTTTTACCTGTTTCCAGGCATTCATGGCGATCGTCGCCTTTTGTTTGGGATTGGCAATCTTGTTATTTTTCTTTGTAACTTTGCTTTGGGCTTAAAGCTCTGTTGTTTCTCCTTGCTTATGCGAGAAAATGAGGGAAAATCAATTTTCTGTGACGGTGTCTTCGAAAATCAAATGGCAAACAAACAACTGGAATGCCTGAAAATAGCGATTGTACCAAAGATAAATAAAGGGACGTCAAAATGTCAAACTGTTGGAAATATCTTAACCTGAACTCGGTAATTGCTAATGAGAATAAGGGAAACAGTTCATATAGGATGACCTTTTTATGTTCTTTTTTTTTCACTCTGAATTATGTATGTACAATATGAAATATTTAAGTTGTAATTGCATGCCAAGGCTAAATGTGATACGCAACAACTTTAAGGTCTCGTTCATTTTACCGATTTGAGTTTTCAGTCTTAGATTTTTACAGTAAAAAGCTTTCAGAAAATGTCACATCTAACTTTTTCTACTATAGTAAAAAGTTCTTACAAAATGTTACATCTCAGTTCGAATTAAAAACTCGAATTCGCAAAGTGAATGAGACCTTACAGATAATGAAAAGAACACATTCAATAAGCATTTGAACAACGTGAGAATAAAAAATTATTGTTCTGTGATGTGAGTTTTGAGAATAGATAAAAATACAAACCATATTCATAGGCGAGGACCGTCTACAATCATGAATTAGATGGAAAACTAACATTCTCTGCCGCTCAATGGTGATTTCTTTTGCAGAGAGATTTCCTTTCAATCATGAGATACCGAATAGCATTTTGCAAGCGAAAAAAAAATCGTCTAGAGCATTTAATGGTTCTGAAATTGCTCGTGGTTTGAAATTCAATCCTTGAGAAAATTTTCACCAGGGGCCTTGTATAAAAAACTTCACATAGGTGGAAAAAAAAAAAAAAATCATCTACGGTGGAGCCCTATTCTTGCATTTACTGATAAAATCAAGAATGGTAATTTAGTAGGATCCCACGATATAGAAATCAAGAAAAGGAAATGTTTATCTCAAATGTACTCGTGTGCTCATATCGACTCAATAATTATTAGTTGTGATAAGTACATTTTAATAAGTCATATTAAACACTAAAAAGAAAATTGAATTTTCCGATCCTAGTTCCTAAATTCTGATAGGTAAATAAACACAAAAATCAAAGATATAAATCAACAATCCATATTCTTAAATTGTTTCCTTTCCAAACCCGTTAATTACCCTTCTTCCATTACAGTTCTATAAAAAATTCCCGTTATATAATTTATTACCAAATTAATTTTACATTCCATGACGGGTTGAGTCGGGATTAGACATAGGGTAGCTTCAACCGTGTGTAACATCCGGACTCGGGTTGGTTGGGATAATAACATTTTCTTTTAGAGACGGCTCCAACCATTAGTTGATTCAGGTGGACATGAATGCTCTTAGAGTGCGTTTAGAGTAAGGATTTGTGTCATGATTCGGATCATGATTTGTAATTTATTATAATATTTTCTCTCATAAAAAACACACATAAATCGAGAATAATTATGAATCATAGTTCTAAATTCATGAACCAAATGTCCTCTTAGAGTTCCGAAAAGTACAGGCGACCACATAACTATCATTCTCCTTCTCCTGCAGCACAATTTAAAAGTTGATCCTCAAATTGGTCTAACCCCATAAGGCCGTAGCGCATAAACCCTCCCTTGGGACGACAAAAGGTAGTTTGCTTCATCGGTAACAACTTATTTCCCTCTTCATCTGTGCAAGTCTCCAAACCGCAAGCATTGCAAAATGATTCCACCTCTGATACCTAGATTCACAAAATTACAAACACTTAAAAGAACTATTGAATATAATCAACAGAAAAGAGTAAGTTCAAATCAGTGGAATCACCTTCATCATCAATAGATTCGAAAGGTGCGCTAGAGGGTATGGATGAAGCTTGTACCCACCATTATTAATAAAGGCGAGAGCCAATGCTCGGACCTTTTGTAATCATCACAAAAAGAAATCACCAGTAAATAAGTTCAGATGCTTACTAGAGAGAGGAAATCAAGAGCAAGTAAGCAACCTCAAAAAATTAATAGCTATATGTAACACTCTGAAAAATTAATTAGGATTAATTAAGATAATTGAAATTATTAGTGTATCTAATCTGAATTATTAATTGAGTTTAATTAATAAATGTTTCTGACACGTGTGAGTTTAAATAGTTCCAAGGTATTTAAATTATTTTCAGTAATTTATTTTAATCCCGAAGTGTATATGGGCGCATTTCTGAACTGTTCTTTTAAAATATTGTACACATGTCATTTTCTTTTCCTTTCCTTTTCTTTTTCCTTTTTCCTTTTCCTTTCTTTTCTCTTCCTTTCCCGTGCGTCTCTCTCCCTCACTCTCTCTCTCACTCTCCCGTGCTCTCTCTCACTCTCTCTCTCTCTCTCTCTCATTTTTGTCCCAAATCAAACGGATCTTGAACCAATGAAAGATTTAATGAAGTTTTTAACGTCAAGAGAATGATTCGAGGTAAGATTACTAAAAGAACCTCTCTTGAATCTCAAGTTTTTGAATTTCAAAATTTATTTTTGGTTCAAACCGGATTTTGATGGTTTTTGAGTAAAACTAGAGTAGAAATTAGAGATCTTGGGTTCTTTGGACTTGTTTTAGGACCTAGAACCCAGATCTAGTGATTTTCCTTTGAAATATCTCGATTTGAGACTGAATTTGCAGGTTTTGGACTGATTTTCGCGAGCTTCTCTCGCGCAGCTGATTCCACCGGTCGACCTGTGCGGTCGACCGGATCACATGAAAACCAGTCAACCTATGCGGTCGACCGGATTGCAGGCTGACTGGTCGACCGGTCCGGTCGACCGGTGTGCACACTGCCGGTCAACTGGTAGTGTTGCACTGCTCTGTCACCAGCCGACCGGTTGACATGGGGTTTGACCCTGTTTGACCTGAAATTGCTGTTTTGACCCATGTTTTCGGGGAGAACCCAAATTAGCTTCATTTGAGGGCTTGAGATGAATGGATTAGCATTTTTAATCATTGTTTTGATATTGAAAACCCTTGGAATGATATTTTGAAACATGAAAATGGATTAGGGCACACTAATAGGAAATCTTGGTTGGAAATTGAGATTTGGATTGCTTTAGGAATGAGAATTAATCCTAAAGTGTTGTCTTGCATCAGTGATCGCTGAGGATTCAGACTGAAGGGGCTTGAGCAAGCGGAAGCCGAAAAAGGCAATGCTAGTCCCAGGTTTGATAGTGTGAGGTAGGATTTCTATCCCTTTTCCTTGTGAGCCCGTTTTTAAAAGGATTTTGGCATTGAAAATGTTTAAAGAAAGGGATTGATTTGTGAAAGAAAACATTTTGAAAACCATGGCTTGTTTAGTCATGGAATCTCATGGCTTGTCCAGTCATGGGGCCCGCGGCTTGAGTAGTTCATGGGGTCGTATTAACGATTTCAAAATGTTAATGAATGATTTCTTAAGCAAAGAGATCTTGTGAACTGGTAATAGAGTCTATTGCTGTAAGCCTAGATAGGATGCGGAGAGTGCATCCTCGGGGGCAGAACCCGAAACTCAGTCTGGGTAGACGAGGCACTTGGTTAGGTAAGTAATTTGTACTAATTACTTGCTGAAGCCTGTAAAATGACTATTTTCAGTTATATTTCCTTTGAGAAAAAGGATGTGAGGTTCCGGCTGTCTGTTGGAACTGAATGTCTTATTTTATTTACTTATTCATTTATTTACTTCCTTGCTCACTTATTATTCATTTATTGTAACGTTTATTTCAAATTATATCCTACTGGGCCTTTCGCTCACGTTTTATGTTTCAAATATATTGAACTCCTCCCAGTAGACTCTAGGAGCGGGGCACTGTAGCTGGATAATTGCTATGGAGCAGCTGAGTTGTGCTGCTGTTGGAATCAAGTGAGGATCGTGGACATCCTCTTAGACAAATGTAAGGAATTTGAGAAATTCTGTAAACTTATGTAATATTTGGATTTACTAGACTGTGGTTGATGTCTGTTGTAATGATTATTTACATGAGCATGTATGTACGATACTGTATGTCCTGTGGGGTGGAGCCCTGTGTGTCAGAGGCTCCGGGATTCTGTAGTAATTTATTTATATTTTAATGCAGTCAAGTGTGGGGCCCGGTTGGGAGTCTGTTTTATTAACCCCTAATCGAGCTCCACGTTACCCACCCCGTTTGGGGGGCGTGACACTATAACCAAGATGTTCAGGGTGAGAGAGAGGTACAATCAAGATCAACAGATAAATGAACAATGCATGAAATTTATGACCAGGGAAAAAAACTAAGATCCATGTAAACCATAGCTGAATTGTTGAATAAATATTCTGCAACACTAGCCAGCAAGTTGAGCAGTTATCATATAAAAGTTCAAGCTCGCTACCAAAGTGATGAATAAATAGGTCAATATTGAAAGTGAGTGTATATGATTACCTCGTTAACATAAGGTTCAATAATACAGTATTGAAGGCAGGACGCCTCAGCTGCTACAGCATTTAAGAAACGCTTGTAATTGCCAAACCTAAAAAATCTGTTACCGGAACGAGGCAAAATTCAACATCTAAGAAACTTGTTCTCACGTATTGTATAGTGGGAAAATAAATTGAAAAAAAAAAAAAAGATAACAAAATTGTCATCCCGACTATAAATAAGCTAACAAGTGCATAAGAAAGTGGAATCTTCAATATTCTTAAGTACCTTAAAAGCTCTCGGGCAAAGCACATTTCCTTGGACCTCATAATTGAAGAAGGCACATGACGAAACCACAGAGATAATGACTCCCCCTGTGAATCAGAAATAGCTACATTTCATGTTGTTAAGACTTAGCAAAAGATGCCCCTTCGAAATTAAACTGCACTAATATGGTAAAAAAATGTAGATCAACCATCAGTTGGCTGTTCGAACCAAGATGAAGCAACACATAAAAAGAACGGAATTCAGCTTCATTTTCACAAGCAGAATTGGAACTTCGATTTACTTCATACAGATCAAACAGGGATGTCAGAGACTTAGTAAGCTGCTCCAGGTTGAGATAGTGTAGTGAAGAAGCATCTTGAAAGCTACTATGATTCCGAAGCTTGTAATGAGATATGACGTGAAATTTAACCTGTACAAAGACATATACATTAATGAAGCATCTCCAAGATCCGAAGGGTTAGAGCTCAAAAGAAATAGTCGTATGATTTTAGTACGTAAGCAGAAGTACCAGGGTAGAACTTTAAAAGTACAAAACTTGCATAATTGCCGAAGGACTCCATTGCCATTAGATGGGATGATCATATGTAAGTGACTAGGTTTCTACATGAATTCGAGTAAGCTTGAATTTAAGAATTGACAACATTAAACAAAGGAAAAAAAAAAAAAACTACATAATAATGAGCCAATGACTTAAACTGCACAGTCTGCCTTCTCCTCTGGTTTTCACAGTAAGAACTAAGTCAACAAGAAACATCTAACTGGAATAGGAGTATCAACATTAACTAGGAGGGTCTGATTAAGGCATTGAATTGAAAAGTTTCTTCAAGGATAACATACCATTTTCTGATACATGCGAATAGCTCTATCGTTGACAATATGTTGCATGGTAAGATCTTGCCTTATGGATCTTGTCCTATCAAAGATGAAGTCTTGAATAACTTCAAAGGGATGTTTTGCAGAATGCAACAAATTTAATAGGTAGGTTAAAGTGTCTTCTAATATGGGGAGAGGCCGAACATCTGATGCACGCACTTGCTTTGAAGTTATAGTTCTGCAGAACTGTCCAGGGCAAACGATAATTGCATTAAAGATGAACATTTTCTTCTATAATAAAAATGGTCACTCTAACCGTAGAACTTAGTAAGTAAGAAAGATTCCCAACATGACATTCCATCCCAAAAATGAATGTTTGAAGTAAACTCTCTCTGTACGATATCTACTTAGAACCTGTTTGTTTTTGCAGTTTGAACCACAATTCAAACCTTTTTACTATAATATTTTCTAGAAATTTGAATTTCTATTTAAACTTTCTATTCAAAACTATGAACCAAATGGGCCACTGCCATAGGTTTGATAGGAAAACGTAGAAAACAGGAAGGGAAGAGATTAGAACTTGGGTTAAAAAAAATGGAAGGAAAAGGAAAGGCGTTTCTTTAACTAAGTCTGGTAACCTCGGAAGGTGTCAAAAAAATTAAAAAAAAAAAAAAGGAGAAAGAACATCCCCCTTGTTTGATATAGAGAATATTGCACGTGCAATTACAATTTTACTCATCATGGTCTTTAAATATTATAAAATTAATTTAGTTAAATAGCAATATTAATAGATTTTAGACTCCATTGTTTCCCTTCCTTCCATAATCCTGCTAATCTTGCAGGGACACACACACAATCCCTCTCACAAAACAAGCACAAATCTCATTATCCAGTAAATCCACCCACTAATTAGTGCAGCACTAAAATCGAAACTTGTAACAGCACATCTATTTAGTAATAAGTCTAATGACCATTTTAACTTGTGACAGACTAGCATGGTTATCCAAAGATTAAGTTTAAGACAAAACAGAAAATCCATAGAGATGGTTTGTGCACTATTAATATCTCATTGATTGATAATGAGCTTATAATTCCTCAGCAAAGCTAATCGTTTACAGTTACTCTACTCTAACAAAAAACTAACTCCTCTAACTAACTCAGTACATATTAACATCCTGCCGCAATTGTCAAAATTCAGGGCTCAAAGATTACCTTTTTGACGGCCAGGCTCGGAGACGACAGAGACGGGTTTCCGTTAAGCCTCTCGAAGACAGCCAAATCTCGAAGCCGCTCTCTCTGTGCCCTTTCTTCCTCTGCATCACACATTCGCAAATCAACAAAAAAATAACTGAAAGTAACGGAATTTAGGGTTGTAGTACATTGGCGACAACGGAATCGCACCTGGACACATGAAAGGGCAAGTTCCGGCAATGGCGGGTGGATCGGAAGGCTCATTTTTGGCAGCTTCTGGTTCTTGGTGGCCGGAGATTCTTCTTCCGACGGAATTGGGAGCAGATTTGGCGAATCGGTTCGATCGGGAATGAGCAGATTGGCGGTAAGAGGTTGAAGACGAAGATGAAGGTGAAGAATGGGAAGGGTTTCGACGCTGAAAGTGCCCACTCCTCTCCATAATAGGACCAACAAATAACAGTTCTTTTGACTGGGACACAGTGGAAACAGTCGTCCAAGAAAACTGAAGAACAAATTCCGTCTCTCTCCTAATATTTTGGTGTGGCCATAGATTTTGGCATATTACATTTTTAGACCGAAGACTAGTTTAAATTTGGATTAATTTCATTATTCATATACCCTAAAAGTATGTACCTTATTTAAAGTACCCCTTAAGTTTTCAAAACCATTCAAAACGTCCATTACTTTATAAAAAACGGCTCTAAATACCCCGTCCGTCTAATTCATATCAACTATCAAGTAGGAGTTGATCCGGCACTGATCAGTTGATCATCTTGGCATCTAGTCAACCGATTAGCATGGACATTGTTGACGGTTGGATTTCGTCAACAATAAACCCGCCGGAATATCTTGGGGTTCCCCTTTAGATTACCGGTTTGTGGGTTTTATGAAGGTGTGGATTCAGGTTGAATTTAAGTATTTTTGTGTTTGAATGCCCTGTATGCAAATGAACAAGAAGAATTTTATAGTGGTTCACTCTACGAAATTAGAGTTACATCCACTGTATATACTATATTACTTTTTGTGGAAATCTGAGTTTACACTGAATATCATCTCTCTTTCTTTTTTCTTTTGAAGTTTTCGGACCCCTTTCCTATTGGGGTCCTTCTTCTTTTATATTCGGGCTTCCTTCACTGGGTGGGTTTCCTTCGTAGGTAGGAACACTCAAGTGTTCTCCCTCTCTAGGCCCAGACATAGCCCACTAATTAGTACTGTTCACTCAACCAATTAGTCTTCTATTACGGCTCTGTAACTCTCCGTAATGCTTTTATGTCCCCTGGGGGAGGCGGTTTGTAAACTTGCAATTAATGTTGTCAGACTTCTCTTACCTCTGCATGTAACCTATCACGTCGGAAAGGGATGTTCCCCTCGTCGTCAGTGGTTGTTTAAACCTTTCTCGCCCCCTCTAGTGATCTCTTCTGCAATCGAGGGATCTTGTCGTGTCGACCCAGGCGAAATCAACCCTCGACGCCTAACGGGGTCGTCGCCCTAATTATGGACTTCATCTTCGGGTTCGATAGCTGATCTTGAGGGAAACGAAGCGTCGAGGGTTGGACGCTCGGCGGAAAGTAAATATAGTCACGTGTCGTGGCACCGTTGGTCCAGGTGTCCATCACATTTTCCCACACAACAGCCACCCCCCAGGTCGAGGGCTCCTTTTTTAGGCGGCCTCGAGCTCTAGGTTCGGTTTGTCCTTTCCGTGCTTCGGGTGTGGGAAATTGGTCCTGAACCTCCGTCCGCAATGATGGCCTGGGTGCTTTGGGTGCATAACCGTCGCGTCAGTTGATTTGGCATAATGATGAGTATCCGTGTTTCAAGAAAACGAATATAGGCCATCGGATCCGCGTCTTTTCAATTTTCCGCCCTTCCTCTTACCGTCAGATACGGAGAGTGATCCCTAGCCGTTGGTCTTTTGGGGTCTTCATCCGACGGTTGGGGGCCTCCATTCCCGACTCTTTAAATACCCTCCATGGACCCGAGGATCATTTTTTCCTTCTTCGAAACTTCAAAAAACTTTTTGCCGCTGTTTTGCCGGGACATCCGTACTTTCACCGGAACCCTGCTTGCTGAACTTCCGCCTTCATCCTTCCCATTCTCCGGGGTACACTACGAAATCGTCCCGGGTTCACTTCTTCACCGGTAAGTTCTTGGATCCTTCCTCTATTTGCGTACTCACGGGGTTTCCCCCGTTGAGTACCAGGAATACGTAAACATATATGCAGAAAATGAGAATAAACATTTAGTTAAAGAGACTTTACTTTGTTGTATTCCGTCGTACTGGATGACCTGGCTTTTATATGTGCGCATTTTTTGTCTGTTTGTCTTTGGTTTCTGGGTTCTGGGGAACCCGCGGTTCCTATGAACACTCGTCGTTACCATTCGCGTATGAATGGTCGACGTTAACCAGTCGTCGTTTAGAGTAGTCGCCGTTTATTCCTCTCGACGTTAGGGTTTTAACTTAGCTTTTTGTCCTTGTTTTTACCAGAACAATGGCCCAAAGTTCACCCAGTCGAGAGGATTCTCTTTCGGTCGTCCGTTCTGACCCTCCTTCGGTGGTAGAGATCTCATGGACCTCTTCGTCTTCCGGTGTCAGCTCTGTACTTAGGGACATCGAGGATGTCGAGGGAAGTTTTGAGCCGAGCGACGATCTCGGCAGTGAATTCGGTAGCGTCGACCGACTGATAGACGAAGTGGTCGAGCGGATCCCTTTCACGGGGGGGAGCGTAAGCGGAGTAACCGCTGCGACGGTGGATGCCCCCCTGGCTTCCACGAGCGGAGACCCAGATAGGCCCTCCTTTACAGCCGATGATGTGGCGTCGAAAGTTCAAAATAAGGATATCATTCAGGCTGTGAATGAGGGATGTATTGACGGGAGGTGGTTCGAGTACCTCCTCCCGGACAAGCATTTTAGGACCAGTATGCCGCCGACCGGATACCTTCCGGTCTATACAAGAGCGGTAACTGCAGGGATGACTCTCCCAATTCATCCCTTCGTAAAAGATTATTGCCACTTTTACGACATCTCTCCTGCCCAATTGGCGCTGAACTTCTGGTACTGCTTTGTGGGAGCCTGGATTCTATGGAACTAGAAGTTCGACATGGAACTCCCACTGGACGAGTTCCGATTCATGTACAAGTTGTGCCACGTCGCCAAGTGCGATAGGTGGTACTTTCTGAGTGGCCATGGGAGGGCTCAGCCTAGGTTTGGAAAGCTTATCCTGGGCATCCCCTCGTCGTCACATGGGTGGAAGCCCATGTTTTTCATGATTCGTGGGCCCTTTAATATCCATCCCAACGACCGCCGGCCCCGCCGAAGATCCCAACGACCGCCAGCCCCGCCAAAGGCAGGTGCAGGCGGCGTTTGGAAACATGAGTAAGCCCCTCAATTCTCTCTTTATCTGACCTGATCCCTCTTTTCACATGTTGACGAGGAGTCCTCTGTTTTGCAGTTAACCAGGATCGGCCAAAGTTTTCTGGAAACAGCTTGGCGAGGATCGAGGAAGCTTTTTCCTGCTCGTCGGAGGTTCACCACATCGACACGCTCTTGACCAAGGAGAACCTTCGTACTGCGGGCCTAATTCTCGACCTTCCAAACCCTTCAGATCTCGACGCCGTTCGTTCGTATTTCCATTTAAGCGACGAGGGTAATAACTTCTCTCGACGTCTTGTTGAATTAAGAATCGTGTTTTCCTAATGCTGACGGTACCCTCTATTTCTTGCTAGAGATGGCATCTTTGAGAATCCAGCTTCCGGGGGGCCAACAGCCGGTGCCAAGCCAACAACAGGCGTCGAGCCAACAGCCGCCGTCCGTCTCGCGGCCCTCGTCAGGCCAACAGCCTTCGGCGAAGGGGAAGGAGAAGGCCGGCTCCTCCTGCCCTGCACCGAAAGGAAAAAAGAGCAAGCACAAGATGAGGCGTACTGAGGAGCCGGCCCCTAGCCAGTCGTCGACTGACAAGACCTGGACACCAGTAGTGCCCATTCCTGATGTTCGTGCACCCCCGGGACCAAGAGAACGCATATTGATCCCGGGGGGGAAGATTACGGACGTGAACTTCCAGGTCTTGGATATTTCTGACGCCGAGGTCGGGGCGATGCTAAAACTCTCCCCTCACTTTTCCCTCGTCTTCCAGGCCTTGTACGAGTCGTTCCTTGAGCCACATTGGGTCGCTGCATCCCAGTCTTCCATAGTCGACCGCCAACGCAAGCAAATCTCCTTTCAGATCCATGTAAGACATTTTTTTTTTTAAAAAATTTCTTGCCATTTCCCAGAGCCTCGTCCTTTCCCTTCTTAACCTCCTTAACCTAATCAAGGTCGAGGAGCGAAAGGATGAGATGGACGATTTGGAGGCCAAGCTTCAGTCACTCATCGATGAGGCCAAGAATAGCAGGGATGATGCCATCGAGGAGAGGGATTTGGCGAAGGCCCAACTGATCAGCCTGGACAGCGAAGTAACCAAGTTGAAGGCTGAAGTGGCAAAGCTTACTCGACGGGCTGATCAATCTGAAAAGAAGCTGGCCGGGCGATCGTGGATGCCAAGAATCGGTATTCCGAGGGGAAGGTCGACGGGAAGATGGAGGCCGAGGCAACCTTCAACGCCAGACGGGCGCAGATCATTGAGGAATTCAAGGCTTCTCAAGAGCTCTTTGACATCCGCAATAATGATTTCCAGTCGGCGGGTCAGCAAATTGTTGATCTGATAAAAAAGGAACGTCCTGATTGGGACTTGGGCTTCCTCTATAACTCACCTTCTCCTGCTGGCGACGAGGAAGTGCCCCCTCCTGGTGGCGATGAAGAGAACGCTCCCTTCGTTGGTGGCGGCGAGGAGCCAGCGGGTGGTGGCGACGAGGGGCCAGCGGATGGTGGCGACGATGCTTGAGGGACTATTTTTTATCACCCCATTTTTTTTTTTTGTGTTGCTTTCAGACAATTTCTATGTTACCTGTATTTCTATATATAAAGGCAATGGGTTATGTTAATACCTTGACTCATAATCATTGATTTCCTTCCTGTTTCTCTTTCAAAAATTCCTTGGAATTTACTAAGTGCCATCTTTCTCCTTGGAGGATTTGATGCCGAGCTTATCCCTTTGGGTCGTCGTCTTAGGAAATTCCTTAGAATTTCACTAAGTGTTATGTCTTTCCTCCTTGGAGGATTTGACGTCGAGCTTATCCCTTTGGGTCGTCGTCTTAGGAAATTCCTTAGAATTTCACTAAGTGTTTTGTCTTTCCTCCTTGGAGGATTTGACGTCGAGTTTATCCCTTTGGGTCGTCGTCTTAGGAAATTCCTTAGAATTTCACTAAGTGTTTTGTCTTTCCTCCTTGGAGGATTTGACGTCGAGTTTATCCCTTTGGGTCGTCGTCTTAGGAAATTCCTTAGAATTTCACTAAGTGTTTTGTCTTTCCTCCTTGGAGGATTTGACGTCGAGCGTCTTCATTCCCCCTGCGTCTGGTAAATACACCATTGGGTTTTCTTTTAAGCAGACACGTTATTAAGGGGTCAATCTATCTCACGCTGAAAGCATATCAATTTACTATATTTGCAAAGAATGTACAATAAAAAACGCATAATAACTTCATACATTATTGGTAGTACAACTTTAGTTGCTCAGCATTCCACGGGTGTTGAACCTTTTTACCGTCGAGGTTTTCTAATACGTAAGTGCCAGGTCGTAGTACTCTCCTTATGCGATAGGGTCCTTCCCAAGTCGGGCCCAAGGGGCCAGTATTCTTGGGTTTTATGCTTTGTGTCACCCTTTTTAATACTAGGTCCCCCGAGGTGAACCTTCTTTGCCGGACTTTCTTATTATAATATCGTGCCGTCCGTTGCTGATAAGCGGCGAGACGTAATTGGGAGTTGAGTCGCTTTTCTTCCAATAAATCGAGTTCTCCGTTCATGCCCTCTGTGTTATCCTCGTCGTTGTGGACAACAGTTCTTAGGGTCGGCGTTTCGATTTCTACGGGGAGTACCGCCTCGACGCCGTATGCCATGGAGAAAGGTGTTTCTCCTGTCGTAGTTCAGCTTGTTGTTCTATATGCCTATAAAACCTTGGGAAGCTCCTCGGCCCATCTCCCTTTTAGGTCATCGAGTCTCTTCTTTAGGGTATGCTTGAGAATTTTATTGATGGCCTCGACTTGCCCATTTGACTGTGGATGGATTGGTGCTGAGAAGTCTTTTCGGATGCCCAAACCGTCACAAAATCTGCGTGTCGCGGCGTTGTCGAATTGCTTTTCGTTGTCGGATACTATTGAGTGAGGAACCCCAAACCTGCATACGATGTGGTCCCACATGAATTTGGTGCAGGCTGCTTCCGTGGTAGTGGTTAGGGCCTTGGCCTCTGCCCACTTCGTGTAATAGTCTACCGCAGCGATCGCGAATTTCAACCCTCCGGGTGCAGGATGTAATGGCCCGATCAGGTCAATCCCCCACTTCGTGAAGGGCCATGGACTGGGAACGGAAGTTAGCTTTTCCGGGGGTGCCCTAGGAATCGTGGCATACCTTTGGCATTTATCGTATCGTCGGGCGTACTGGAAAGCATCCTTTTTTAGCTTGGGCCAGTAGTATCCTTGCCTCAAAACCTTTAGCGCTAAAGATTGTCCCCCGGAATGATTACCACAGATCCCTTCATGTATTTCTTGGAGGACCTTCTGGGCTTCGGCGTCATCTAGGCACCGTTGTAGAGGTGTTGAGTAGCCTCGTCGGTAGAGCAGGCCATCGTATAATAAGTACCGGGCGGCTCTATACCTAATCCGTCGAGCCTCGTTTTTGCTATTCGGCAACTGAGCGTCCATTAGGTACCGTATGAGTGGTGTAATCCAATCTTCCCCCTCTGGGACACTAAATGCCTCGGCACGCTCCTCGATGGTTGGTCGTTCTAATTCTTCAATGGGGACAACGCCTAGTGTGTCGGCATCTTTTGACGAGGCCAGCTTTGCCAGTGCATCTGCGTTTGCATTTTCGGCTCGCGGGATCTGGAGTACCTCGTAGTTTTTGTATTTAACGAGCTCCTCTTTTACCTTTCTTAGATATGCCCCCATTCTTTCGCCG
>NW_010358712.1:82591-130376 GCF_000414095.1 Morus notabilis | reverse complement strand
TTTTCGCTCGACGCCCCATCCACGTAAAGCTTCCATCTTGCAATCTCGGTTTCTTCAGATGGGGTGTAGGTTGGCCTATGAGAGAATTCAGCCAGAAAGTCGGCGAGCGCTTGACCTTTAATAGCGATTCTCGGCATGTATTTTATATCAAACTGGCTCAGTTCTACCGACCATTTGAGGAGCCGTCCGGATGTTTCCGGCTTTTGTAAGACCTGTCTTAACGGGTGGTTTGTGAGAACCCGTATCGTGTGGGATTGGAAGTAATGCCGAAGCTTTCTCGAAGCTATCATTAAGGCGAGGGCTAAACGTTCCATTTCGCTATATCTCGACTCGGCGTCGAGGAGTCTTTTACTCACATAGTAGATCGGCAATTGTACCTTGCCTTCTTCCTTTATTAGTACGGAGCTTACGGCGTGTTGGGACACGGAGAGGTATAGGCTGAGCTCTTCGTCATCGTTTGGTTTTGACAAAATTGGGGGTTTGTCCAAATGCTCCTTCAGTTTTTGGAAGGCCTCATCGCACTGTGGCGTCCATTCGAAGTGTTTGTTTCCTCTCAAAGCGTCGAAGAAGGGGACACACTTGTCAGTGGCTTTTGATATGAATCTATTTAAGGCGGCGACACAACCTGTCAATTTTTGCACTTCTTTTGGTTTTGTTGGTGATCGCATATCTTGCAGAGCTTTGATCTTCTCAGGGTTGGCCTCAATTCCGCGATTACTGACCATAAATCCGAGAAACTTTCCCGACCCGACTCCGAAGGCGCATTTCTGGGGATTAAGTTTCATGCGGTATTTTCTCAATATGCCGAACATTTCTCCCAAATGATTGACGTGATGGCTGGCTCTGGCGCTTTTTACGAGCATATCGTCGACGTAGACCTCCATCGTTTTACCGATCTGTTGAGCGAACATTTTATTCACTAGTCTTTGGTAAGTAGCCCCTGCATTCTTTAGGCCGAAAGGCATTACTTTGTAGCAGTAGAGGCCCCTGTCGGTTATGAAATACGTGTGCTCTTCGTCGGCTGGATGCATGGGGATTTGATTGTATCTGGAGTAAGCGTCCATGAAGCTTAGCATTTCGTGCCCCGTCGTGGCGTCGACCATTTGATCTACTCGAGGGAGTGGGAAGCCGTCCTTTGGGCAAGCTTTGTTGAGGTCGCTGAAGTCGACGCATGTTCTCCAGTTCCCGTTGGGTTTGATTACCAAGACAGGATTAGATACCCAACGCGGATAATGCACCTCCCGGATAAATCCATTGTTGACTAACTTATCGACCTCTTCCTTCAGCGCTTCGTACCTCTCAGGGTTCATTGGTCGTCATTTTTGGCGTTTGGGAGGATACGTTGGGTCGACGTTTAGGGAATGACTCATTATTTTGGGGTCGATCCCCTCCATGTCGGAGTGGCTCCAGGCGAAGACATCTAGGTTCTGCCTGAGGAAATTTTCAATCCTGCTTTTGAGTGGTGGGGTCAAGTCCGAACCTATTTTTAGTATTTTGATGGTTCCGCTTTCGTTAATCTGGATCTCTTTCAACTGTTCGATGGGCTGAGACCAAGTAATTTCCTCTTAGACCCGGGGGTCTATATCCTCAACGAGGCCTTGCCGAACCATCCTTGTTTCCTGTCTTCCTGGCTGGTCATATCCGCGTAAGGCATCGGAGTATGCGACCCTGGCTTCATACTGGTTGCTCTTAACTTCTCCTACGCCGTTTGGGGTGGGGAATTTGACTTTTTGGTGGTAGACGGAGGTTATTGCCTTTAATGCCTGGAGAGTTGGTCTCCCGATTACTGCGTTGTATTGGGAGCCCCCTTTGACGACCACAAAGTTGGCCATCGTTGTTGCCTGTCGGGGTTTCTCTCCGGCTGTTATAGGTAGTCGGATAGTGCCTTGAGGAATGACGGAGTCTCCCGTGAACCCGTACAGCGGCCTGGTGGTTCTTTCCAACTGCCCCTCGTGAATCCCCATTTTCTCCAAGCAGTCGGAATACATGAGGTCCACCGAACTTCCATTGTCCACCAAGATTCGACATACAGTGTGGTTTCCAACTGCCCCTCGTTAGTGCGGCTTTGCCTCGGGACTTTTGCGGCGGAGACGTTCCAGAACCTTTCCTGGTATACCCCCTTAGCCTCGTGGGCGTAGTCCTTCTGTGACCTCCGCGTGTCTCCTCCTATGTAGGGGCCACCGAGGATTGTTCTTATGACGCCGACTGGTTCCTGATCTTCCGGGCGGTGGTTTTCCTCTCGGCGTCGACCGTCTTTTTGCCCGCCATGGCCGTTGTTGCGGGGTCTTCGTTCGGCCCTGAATTCCTGCAGCCTTCCCTCGCGGATTATCCTTTCGATTTCATCTTTGAGGTCAGCGCAATCATTTGTGTGGTGGCCGACCTCGCCATGGAACCTACAGAATTTCTTCTGGTTCCTTTGGTTAGGATCCAACTTCATTGGTCCAGGTCGGCGCAGCAAGTTTCCTCGGCCGACCTGGTTGAAGATTTCCTCGACGCTTACTGTCAGTTCATGGTAGGTGTCGTATTTCTGAAACGGTCGAGGCCTGCGGGTATCCTCCTGTCTTCGCTTCTTGGCCTCCGGCGTTCCTTGCGTCGGGATCGGTTGTTTTTCTCCACTTCCTCCTCCTCGACGCTTCTTCCCGTCTTGCTTTGATGATGCCGACCCCTGCTCGGCTCCTTTACCTTTATTGGACCTATGATCGGGGTCGTTGGCATCCGCTTCTTCAGCATTGATGTATCCTTGCGCCCTTGTAAGGAACTCTTTGTAGCTGGAAGGGGGTCTTCGGTTTAGTTCCATTTTGAAGGGAGTTATCTTCTTCATACTGGATAATGCTCCCATCAGGGCTTCCCTGTCCGTGATATCCACTGTAGCGGCGACGGCCTCGCCGTATCTGGCGAGCCACTCCCTTAACGTCTCATTTGGCTTTTGATATATCGTCGTTAGGTTCTGCTTTGGGGGTATGTACTTTTTAACCCCGATGAACTGGAGGGAAAATGCTTCCTTCAGTTCATCCCAGCTGGAGATAGAGTTTGGCTTCAGCGTTCGGAACCATCTTCAGGCAGAGCCTGTCAGGTGGTTCCGAAAGGCTCGATACATGATCTCCTCGGCGTACCCGTGCAAGAGCATGTGCCCCGTGTACATTTCCAAATGGTCGTCGAGATCTCCTTGTCCATCGTAAGGCGGAATCGACGGCGACCTGTATTTATCGGGGAGAAGGGGTGCCATTATCCCCGCGGTGAATGGATGGTCATGCGTGCGACCGGGCATTATGTCGACGTTCATCACCTCGGCCACCCGCCCGATGTTCTTTCTCAGCCCTGCGACGTCCCCGGTTAGCCTTCTTTCCAGGTCGGCCATGCGTTCCATGAGGGTCCGCGCCTCTTCTGTTGATACAACTGAACCAGCAGCTCCCGGCGCTTCCGCCCTTTGGGCGAGGGGCCCACCTCTGGCCTGACTGCCCACCTGCACCGACCCCGAGTCTCCTGGCCGGTTTCCTCCGGGATTTTGGGGCAGTTCCTCAATGGCTCGGATCCCAGCGACTCTCAACCGGCTGCCGGAGGAATGGGAGGGTCGAGGCCTAGGAGGGCCCTAATGGTCCTCGCTTTCCCCGGTCCCTTCTTGGATGTGCGGGCGGTTACCGTGATTCGGGTTTTCCATCATGGCAGGTCCCTGTGGTATTGGGGCATCCTCTAGTGGCGGCATGGAGTTCCTTCCGTCTAATCGTTCAACCACGGTTACTAGCCCTTGTACCAACTCGGTCAAAGTGGCTATTTGGGCTTGCATCTGCATCGGGTCCGGCCGTGGTATGTCGGGAGGTTGGGCTTCATTTCCGCCTGGGCGTAAATCTCCTTCTATCCCGCTATTCTTTGGGTGGGCGGATGTTTGTAGCTATACTTTTGGGGGTCGAACGCTTTCAGTCCCCAGCGGAGTCGCCAATTGTTGACGGTTGGATTTCGTCAACAATAAACCCGCCGGAATACCTTGGGGTTCCCCTTTGGATTACCGGCTTATGGGTTTTACGAAGGTGTGGATTCAGGTTGAATTTAAGTATTTTTGTGTTTGAATGCCCTGTATGCAAATGAACAAGAAGAATTTTATAGTGGTTCACTCTACGAAATTAGAGTTACATCCACTGTATATACTATATTGCTTTTTGTGGAAATCTGAGTTTACACTGAATATCATCTCTCTTTCTTTTTTCTTTTGAAGTTTTCGGACCCCTTTCCTATTGGGGTCCTTCTTCTTTTATATTTGGGCTTCCTTCACTGGGTGGGTTTCCTTCGTAGGTAGGAACACTCAAGTGTTCTCCCTCTCTAGGCCCAGACATAGCCCACTAATTAGTACTGTTCACTCAACCAATTAGTCTTCTATTACGGCTCTGTAACTCTCCGTAATGCTTTTATGTCCCCTGGGGGAGGCGGTTTGTAAACTTGCAATTAATGCTGTCAGACTTCTCTTACCTCTGCATGTAACCTATCACGTCGGAAAGGGACGTTCCCCTCGTCGTCAGTGGTTGTTTAAACCTTTCTCGCCCCCTTTAGTGATCTCTTCTGCAGTCGAGGGATCTTGTCGTGTCGACCCAGGCGAAATCAACCGTCGACGCCTAACGGGGTCGTCGCCCTAATTATGGACTTCATCTTCGGGTTCGATAGCTGATCTTGAGGGAAACGAAGCGTCAAGGGTTGGACGCTCGGCGGAAAGTAAATATAGCCACGTGTCGTGGCACCGTTTGTCCAGGTGTCCATCACATTTTCCCACACAACAGACATGTTCCGTGTTTCAGAAATCGTTTGATCAACCGGATGTGTACCATCAATTGACCAGTCACAAGTAGATACCAGCATTTACATAATTATTTGATTCGAAAATCTTTTATAGAGCCTTAGTTTTAATTTAAATAATTCAATATAAAAATTACCTGATCAGAATAATCACGTATAGACATTCCCATATTAAATAAAATAAAGAATATTAACTCAATTAACTTATTTTGAATTAATTGATTAATAAATTATTTAGAATTAATTCCATATGAATTGTAATCAGTCGCAAAAATAATTTAAGTTGCCAATATATAAAAAATACACGATATCATATAAAGAAAGTATATGAGTTAGCAAACGTACCCAATAGACATATATAAATTAAGCTCTTATAATCACGACAGACTTTATTGACTGACAAGTTTATCTTATGATTATAAACTCTAAAGTTATGCTACTAAAAGTATAGAGTTACACTCACGATTTATATTATATATTTACAAAGCTCTAACTAGCTATCGTAACAGAGTGTGTGAGTAGATTGCCAATCCATTGAGAATTGTGGTAATTTAGATTAAATACCGAAATGATTAATTATATGAATTATTTGAACTACTGATAAAAAAAGAATAATTAAAGAAAATAAATTAAAATAAGTAAGCAATAAAAAATTACATTCTATGAAACCGATTCACGGAATTAATCCTAAATGAACTAATTAATCCTAAATGAAAATGTCAATACATCAACTAAGGCTAAGCAAAGAACCAAAATTTGGAATAAGCTATAATTTATGTCAAATTTAACACAACATTTAGCGTTCGTCAAATATGATATGGTTTTTCTGTACGAATGTCAAATTTTATATTGCATTAGACATATTCTAATAAATGCTAGACGGAAATAAGGGTGAGCATGAAACCCGGTACTCCATTCAAACCATGTTCATCAAAACGGGGCCAAGTCATCACTTACTATAATTCCTTTAGATAGTATGATGAAAACTATTCCTTCAAAAATCAGAAAAAAAAAAATATGAAAACTAACCAAAGGGAGTGGTTTTTATTATTATTATTATTATTATTTTACTAGTGTCTGAAGCCGCCGACCCGCTTTTTTCAGTTCTAATTTTCTTTTAAATATTTTTGAGAATTTGAGTTGAGTTTTATTATAAATTCTCCCTCTCACACACTATCTTTTATGTCATATGAATTATGGATGTGGTATAATTCTATATAAATAATAAAGTAAGTGGTCCATTTTTTTTTTTCCTTTTATGGTAGAAAACCTCCTAAATATTAGCTGCCATCGGAGAAAAACTAGAGATCTAAGTCTAACTCTTTTAGATACACTGATTCATATATACATATTTATATTTATGCATATGTATGTATACACGATAAGCACAAATATAAAACACGCATAGCAAAAGTCATGTGTAAGATAAATATTCAATTTATTTGCAAATCTAACATAAACCAATATAACATTTATATAAATATATATATATATATATATTTATATATGTGTGTGTGTTTATCAGAAAGCGAATATTATTATACATAATTGAAAAAATGGCATTATTTTTATACAACCAAGTGTATACACATTAATATACATATGTGTATATTAATATTTGTATGTATAGTAATTCCTTACTCCTTGATGTAAAATATTTTATCAAACTCCGCCCCACAGCATGAAGAACGTAGTTCCCAACCCAACACGTGTAGTTTGCAATTGCATTAATATTCAGGAATATGATCATATATTTTTGTCAAATTGATCATCAATGCTTTTTAGACTTTTTGACTTGATTTTTTTTCTTTGGCGGTGGCGGAGGAGGAGGACTATGGGTGGTTTTGGCTCTATTATAGTTACGACGATCAGGGATATTTGATTGAAGGATTTAAACCATAATTTAAATTATGATTCATAATTTATTATAGTATTTTTTTTTAAAAAATACACGTAAATCAAAAATAATTCTAATCACATGATTCTAATCCATGAATCAAACGAACCATAAGAGTTTAGTTCATGGATTCTAATCACATGATTTTAATTTATGTGTATTTTTTTGAGAGAAAACACTATAATAAATCATGAATTATGATTCAAATCATGATTTGAATCTTCTAACCAAACGTTTCCTACGTTTTTTATTTTTATCAATTTCACGAATCTTTGATCTGAAATGACTCCTATGAGAGCTACCGTCGTTGATTAATGAAACTGACGGAGGTACGAAAGATACATGATTAAGTAGTGATTGCTTTGTAATTGGTATAACAAAAAGAATCGTTCCCATAACAACAATTATAAATACCCTCCTGCCAACAACATCCATTGTAGTTTACTTATTTTGACGTTGGTGATCACAACAATTATATACATATATATATGTATATATATATATAATATAAGAGCATGATATGTAGTATGTTCTAGAGTTAATTATGTGAGTTATTAATTAGTTTGAAAATGCATTCATTAATGATTACAACTTGATATTTCTTTATCGTATGTAATTTTTTTTTTTTAGAGATTTATTAAGTTATTCATGCCTCTTGAGTAATACATAATCTTGCATAAACATTTTTACATTAATTTATTGAGAATGATTAGGTTGATAACTTGAGTTTTTTTTACCACGAACGTTCCTTGTTTTAAGCTAGTTTAAAACACCCGAATCTTTCTCGTCAATTCCTTGAATCACGAAAACATATGTGTGGGCACACCTGAATTAAAATGAGATTAGTAAATAAACACTCAAGTTTTTCATAATCATCAACACATGCACGATGTTAAATTTGGGAGAATTTTTTTCCTTTTCTCACTCTATAAAATTCGGCCACTATAGCTAGAGAGAGCAAAAATTGTGTTCTCCAATTTTCTGCAATCTCCTATTTATAGAGTAGTAGTTAGACTCCTAGAATAAGTCTAATTTTTATCTCCAAGATAAAGCTGGATAACTATCTCTCACTTCTAATTTAATTTTGAAACAAAATCCACTCTCCCTTATCCACATGTTGGCCGGTCACGACAGGGAGATTCCTCTCTGTGGTAGCGCAATTGCAGCTAGAGAATAGAGTAAAATTATGCATTTATACTACAGTCTAATTTTGACTCAAATTCAAATTTCAATTTAAGTTAAACTTAAATTAATTTGAATTTTAAATTAGATAACTTATCAAATAAGTCAATTGGATAATTTAGAGAGCAAGCAACTGAATTTTAGAGGGATTCACACTATGTGAACACCTTCACATGTGTGTTATAAAATTTAAATTTAAACTTAAATAATCACATTATTTAATTAATATTCAATTGTCAATAAATTATCTTTGAGTGTTTTATTTTAAAATTTTATAATTCTAAAATTTTTATTTTACCTTTAATGTCTTGTAAAATTACAAAATGCGAGAACTCATAAACCTATAATTTAAATCTCTCTCTATAGAGACTGAAATAAGGCATTGGACCATCCATTGATCACTCTTGCCATCCTCATCGTCAGTTTCCCAATGATCGCATTTACGATCTCCAAGATCTTGCCTCCTTTGCCTACCTTCGTAGATCGTCACAGCTCTGCCTTAGGAATTGTCATGAGAAACAAATTTGGAAACTTCTAGACATTTGCCGCCTTCTATCTCACAGTTCTATTTTGCACTTAGTTTCCAGAATTTATCGAGGTTCTTCTCTGGCACCAGCACTTCAGTGATTGTGACGGTAAACAGGGGACACCTTGGTTTCTAAATTTGAGATTACACTTACAAATTTTAGATTTTTTTTTTATTTTTTCATAAAATAGGGGGTTATTTCAAAATTTAAGGAAAAAAAAAAAACACGTCTTTACCAGATATAGATATTTTTTAGATGTATTTGTATGATTTGCTTGCTAAAAAATAAATTTGGAAAATAAGAGAAATAAACAAAAAAGATACAAATCCTGAAAGGTAAATTAGGAAAAAAAATTATTTGAAACCCAAAATGGCCTATTAATTCTATGCTTTAGGAAATAGGTTATGTACTTCTAAATATTTAGAACTTTGCCCACCTACTACAATTTCCCCTTTGTATAATCACAATATTTATAAGAAACTGTAGGGATCTTATGGGCTTATCTTATTTGAGTCCTAATATATAATTCAATCGAGTATCACCATTTTGATCCAATGAATTAAATATTAATTTTATATTCACTTCGATATAAAATTAGTCAAATAATATAGACAATAATGAGTAAACATAAATTTATTTTTGTACACAACTCATGACATAATAATCATTTATCATGCCCCTTTATATAATTTTCATAATTTAATTGGAATTACATGCTTTCGATGATGAAAACGATGTAAATTAATACAACATAATTAAAAGCCTCGGTATTTATTTATTTATTTATTTTGAGAAAGAATGAATTGATCTTATTTAAAGAATTAAAGCTTCAGCTTTTACAAGATTCTCGATAGATAGCGGGACAACATCAATCTACGATAAAGACATAGAACGTAAAAAAACATAATTCGCCAAATAGTGGGCAGGCATTCTAGTTAAACTTACCTGTGTTTTTAGGATGGCCGGCATTCTTTTCCATTTGAGGAGGAGGAGTACGAGTTTTGGCACCAACACTATGAATTTTTGGCTGTGTTTAGAGTTGTTTTTATTTTTAAGCCCGTTCACTTCGCTGATTCGAGTTTAGAATTCGAGTTGAGATGTGACTTTATGTGAAAGCTTTTTACTGTAGCAAAAAAGTTAGATGTGATTGTTTGTGAGAGCTTTTTACTGTAGAAAAACTCAAATTCTAAACTCGAATCAGCGAAGTGAACGGGAATTTTTCACGTTTTTTGAGAAAAAAATAAAAACAGGAGAGAAACGGCGTTTGACACAATTAAAGAAAAAACAGAATTAAAAACGATTTGTTAGTTTAGTGTAAAATGGGAGAGAAATGAAAAACAACTTTTAGTCGTTTTTTATTTTGTGTTTATGTTTTCTTCTCTCTCGAATAAAGAGAGAGATATTAATAGATTTTTTTTTATATTGAAAGTAATTTCCTGATAAAACTACCAAACGCATTTTCAAAAATAATTTATGTTTGAGATTGAAAACGTTTTCATTTTCATTTTCATACAAAAAATAAAATCATTTTAAAATGAGTTCTAAACGCATTTTTTTTTAAAATTTCCCGAATCCTTGATTTTAGGCGCTTCGACGCGTCATTGATTAATGAAGCTGAAGAAGGTAGAGGAGCTGAAAGAGGGAGAGGGAGAGAGGTAAAGGAATGTTCAAGTGATTGCACTGTAATAGGAATAATCAAAAGCATCATGGCCATCACAACAATGGTAGATATCCTTCTACCAATTACTACGTCCATTGCAATCTCTCTTGAAAATTTAGTTACGTTGAAGTGTATATCTATATAAATTTAACGGAATGGGAAAATTTGCAAGAGAATTTCTGAAGTTCGAAAGGAACGAATGTGACAAATTAAAATTTGAGAGACATTTTGTGACACGACTTATAGTTTATGAGATAACCGTATAATATGTCCTTATATATTTTGGAGATTTTTAAAGTTATTATTCATGTCTCTAGAATGCTGCTTAAGATCTTTCATAAGCATTTATCAAACAATTATTATATAGTTCATATTGATCTTTCATTTAACGCTCTTAACTCTAATTAAAACGACACTTAATTATCTCATGACACAAACTGTCGCCACTAATTAAATCTAGTTTTTTCTATTGTTGCTTTCCAGCAAAAGTTGTTCTATTGCTCCACTCCTTGCTCTCTCCAAACTATGTAAAGTCATCATTATTTAAAATGTTACTACTTATTACACCTTTAAACATTCTGAAAAGGTCCATAAGAAATAATTCTCAAAAGTTTCTTTCATGCTTGCCCTACCTTAAACTTTTGTTTTTTTATTTATCCTTAGAACTTAGAAGTATAAACGCCTCAATTCTATACTACAAAGAGCAATAAAATTACATAAGAAAAGCAAAAATAAAAAAACACAAAATTTATACTGATTCACTCTCTGAGAGCTGTGTCTACTTTCAACTATTATTAGGATTTACTGTGATGAATAAGACGTTTGCAAGAGTAAATTGTACATCTCTCCAATAAACCCTATAAAGGAAATGTAGGACAACCAGCAAGTGTGAAATCCCTTAAGATATATATATATATATATATCTTAACGATCATGTTTAATTGATTGATATATATATATATATATATGCATAAAATGTGTGATTTGGTATGCGATTAATGAGTGAAAGAAAGGGAGATGCAAAACAAAGTAATATCTCCTTAAGATAGCATCCAAATAATCAAACCGGAAAATGTTTGGTCTAATTGCAATCACATAGTAAAGGTTTTTTTTTTTTTTTTCTTTCCTAAAATTAAAAAAAATACAAATTATCGAAGTATAGCCGCTGTCACAATTGGAATATTATTCAGAATAGGAATATTATTATTATTATTATTATTATTATTTTATGGGGTTTTAAGATCTTACTCAAAAAGAGTATTTTATTTTAATTAGGACTCCGAAAGAAGTTTAGGTTTCATTAGTCAATTCTCGTACCACTCCTTTCGTCAGAAAACAACTTCAAGTTTTAGTTTCAGGTCTCCTTTCAAGTTTTTTTATACTAAGCTACTGCCTACGGCAGCATCAAGAAGCCGCCATGGCAGTTGTGCCACTAGGATCACCGTGGATAGGAAACAACTGCACAAAACCACCGCGCAATGATGACGGTGTTCCGCTCGGGTTTTTTCAATACCTGCCTCGTATGTTTGATACGTCAACAAAACCAACAAACAAGCTCACAGCCCTCAGATCTTCAGCGAGGCTCGGCGGTCAATGCTGTATCATGTTGTAGGAAAAGGGAATTAGATTTCCATCAACTCAGAGATATCAGATATCACTTCGGCTATGTTTGAAATTGATCATGTTTTTATTTTTCCGGTTAAAAAAAAAAAAAAAAACGTTTTCAAAACGGCGTTTGACGCAATAAAGATAAAAATAAAAATAAAAATGATTTTTTAGTTTAGTATAAAATGATAGAGAAATGAAAAACGACTTTTAGTCATTTTTCATTTTTTATTTTCGTTTTGTCCTCTCTCGAACAGAGAGAGAGAAACATTAATGAGTTTTTTTACACTGAAAACAATATATTTGATAAAACTATTAAACGTATTTTTAAAAATAATTTCTGTTTGAGATTAAAAACGTTTTCATTTTTATTTTCATACAAAAAAATAAAATCATTTCATAACGAATTCTAAATGCACCCGAAGATATGGAGGTTGAGTCGCCTATGGCAAAGGATTAAAAGAATATGGAGTCGTCTAATAATACTTGCAAGAAGCAAAGGACGTTCTGACTCAAATCACGCAAGCAAAAGGGAAATCTGTTGAAGACGTGCTAAACATGGAACTAACTATATGCTTGTTATTAGGATTCTGTTTTGTTGATTGTAATTTTTATTTGGGTTAAATTTTTTTATGAAATTAATAAAAAAGACGTATTTTATAAATGACTCTGGTTTAAGTCAAGTAATCGTACAATACAGTACTATCATGACGGTTGGTAATTACTATAATTTCTAAAATTATCTAACATGAACTGATACAGAAGAAAAAAATAATAATAAAAATCAGTGTTATTATCTTTGAAATACATTTTTAGTGCTATAAAAAAAAAAAAGTTATCATTTCATTTAGTCATTGTTTTGACGTGGAATACTAATTGATTTAAAAAATATATGTATTGTTGGTATACTCTCTTTTTCTTTTTATGGAGTTTTATGAGAAGTAGAACCTTTAATTTATTAATTTTTTTAAGGAGAACTCCTAGTGAGAAAAACTTTCATATTCGATATTTTATACTGAGCTACTACATATTTGATAACCTAACTAAACCCAAAGAACAAATATCAACTTTAGTATTTCCAGTTTGGCTATTTTCTTTGCGGAAAGTAAATTTCTTCAGTCTAATGCAGAATAATTTATGAAAACATTCTCAGCTGAGTAAAATAATTATTAAAAAAAATCAGTGTCAAATATCGATCTATTAGAGTGAGTTTACAACACAAAAGCTACGTACAATTATATTTCACAATCAAATATATATATATATATATATATGTTTGTTAATTATAACCAAAAACGCCACACTTGGACAGAGACCTTCAATCCAAGGCTCAACAAAGACAAAATTGAGTCAACCATTTGGGAAAACATATTATGCGAGTCAGGGGTTCCTCAAGTATCAACACTAACAAGTACTAAACTAACCTCATGAAATTTGTAGTTTATTGACATTTACAACAAGAAACAAAAATGAAAATGCCATCTAAAACAGTTGGCAGGTGTAGCATATTTTAAGCCAGTCTGCGCATACCAACTTTACTATTTCTACAATTTCAAGCCTGCCTCAACTCTTGTACATTCAGTGTGTTTAGATGGCACTGAAGTGGTGAAACACATGATGAGAAAGAAAGAAACAAGGTAATGGACACAAATCAAGCACGTCTCTTACTCAAACGCCAAGAGTTAGGTTCATGGTATCGATCATAGAGCGGCTCAATACGCTCTTGACGCTTGCGCTTACTCATCTTTGTAGGATCCGCCACTTTGAAGAATCTCGGCGCCAATTCAACAAGCCATTTTGGGTCTACAACGGTGACCTCTCGCATATACTCTTTTGTAGTCATAACAAGCTCATGGTAAATGACCCAGTCTGGTTGTCGTTGGAAAAGAGCGCTGCTTGGGTGGATGTAGACTGGCTGATTCTCAACCAGAGTTCTGTAACCCTCCTGCGGGTCTTTTCTAGCCCCGTGGAAGAAAAATCCTGCTGTTATTGCCTTTCTGATCTTCGTAAAATTCTTTCCTGCACTCACAACGTCCAATTTATACCTGAAACGAAATATCAGCAATTCAGTTCTTCGTAACTACTAACAAAGATTGTGCAAACAAGTGTCGCTACTAGAAACAAAATCAAACTTCTCTGTTATAAGAACTAAAACAAACAGGATAATTCGCAGGTATACAAAAGTCTGATGACAGTGCCAGTGTTGTCACAGCATGATTGAGTTGGAAGATTTTTTGGAAGATTCAAGCATAACGATTATTGACCTTAAAACCACTAATATGACTGATGAATAGTTGGATGCAGCAAACTATATTTCCTATTTTGACAAAAAGGCTGGATGATTTCACGCAACAAACATTCCATTTATAAGCATTATGGTATCAAAATTACTACAGGATACGATTCGTCAGTTTCTTTCAAATGTGAAGACAAACAACATGCCAATCCACAGATAGAGCTAAGTTGAAAAAAGTTGAACCTTAATTTGTAGGTCTCTTCGTATCAATCAACCAACAAAACTACACATCAACCAACCAAGATATAGAAGAGCAATAAAGAAAATGGAACGTCTGGTGCACAAGGTAACGTAATAATCAATGTATAGAAAGCCTTTTCAAGTCAAAAAAGAGAGAAAATGTAATGTACAGGGAAAAGATCGGGATCATACTTATCCATGATGCTGAGAAGCTGTTTTCTGACATCCTGTGCTCTCCTCAAGGATCGAGACTGGACAAAATTCTCAAAACACCATGGCCCGGAAAAGTTTTTAGCTTTCCAGGCCTCGTAGACAGCAAGTAAAGTCAGATGGTCTCCCTCTGGTTGGAAAAACTTGGCCCTCTTCTGATCTGCTTGGGCTTGTTTTTCACGAGGCCTGTAAAAGATATTGCCTGTCTGAATCATAGCAATGATAGTCAAGATCTCTTCACTGCATCCAAGGTCCACACTAGCAAGTAGCATCTTAGATAATGGTGGTTCAAGAGGGAACTCGGCCATCTTCCTGCCCAATTTGGTCAGAAGCCCCTCTTCATCCAGTGCACCTAAACTGTAGAGCTGCTCCATGGCAGAAATGAGAGCTTGGGGTGCAGGTGGGTCCATAAAATCAAAAGATAAGAGATCGTTTATACCCATCGCTTTCATAGAGAGTGTAACCGATCCAAGGTTTATTCTTTGAATTTCAGGAATTGATGTAGGAGACATCTCATTACGGTACGCACTTTCAGTATAAAGGCGGTAACATTTTCCAGGGCCTGTACGACCAGCTCGGCCAGCTCGCTGCTTGGCTGATGCTTGAGAAATTGGAGTTATTACCAGCGAATCCAAACCTTGCTTTGCATTATACACATTTTGCTTCGCAAATCCAGGGTCAATGACATAGAATATGCCATCAATGGTCAATGATGCCTCAGCAATGTTAGTAGCAACAACCACTTTCCTCTTCCCGGGAGGAGCAGGGTCAAATATCCTCGATTGCATTTCACTAGGAAGTGCACTATAGACGGGTAGGATAATCAATTCCGGAACATTTTTACCTAAGCCTTTCATTCTCTCATATAGAGATTGGCAGGCAAAGTCGATCTCCTCTTGTCCAGTTAAAAAAAGAAGGACATCACCTTCAGGTTCAGTCAAGTGGATTTGTAAGACTGTGATTAGAGCAGCATCTAGGTAATCACTTTCTGGTTGTTTGGTGTAGAGGATCTCCACGGGAAACGTTCGACCAGGGATGGTGAAGATGTTACAGTTAAAGAAATAACCTGAAAACTTCTCCGCATCCAGAGTGGCAGACGTTACAATTAAACGAAGATCTGGTCTCCGCTGCACAAGTTTCTTTAGCAGTCCAAAGAGAACATCAGTATGGATTGTCCTCTCATGAGCTTCATCAAGCATGATCACAGAGTACTGAGAAAGATTCTCATCAATCAAAATCTCCCTTAGAAGCATACCATCAGTCATGTACTTGATGACCGTATCTGGACTAGTACAATCTTCGAAACGAATTGCATACCCAACTTCCTCACCCAAGCGACAACCAAATTCTTCTGCAACCCTCTTGGCCACAGACATTGCAGCCACTCTACGGGGCTGAGTGCATCCGATTTTGCCCTTTGTAGTGTAACCGGCTTCAGCAAGATATTGTGTGACCTGGGTAGTTTTACCGGAGCCAGTCTCACCAATGACGACCAGAACTTGATTATCATGCACTGCCTGAACGAGTTCTTTTTTCAGCTTGTATATGGGCAAGCTCTGCCTTTGTTCCTGAATTGAGAGCTTTGACCTCTGCCCAAAACTGATTGTTTTCCCAAAAGCATCCTTCTTCCACTCAGGCATGTCATAGGCCGACAAACCAACACCCCTAAGCTCTTGTGCAAGATGCCTCTCACCCGTCTCTGGCATTGGATCTTCCCATGGACGATTGAGATCCTTGGGAATGGAATCCAGCATAGTTCGTTGCTGCTGCTCCCGTACTTCCCTACGCTCCTTAATGAGAGCAGATTGAAGTGCAGCTGCCCGACTCAATGACCCTTCTGGATTCTTAAAGATTTTCACAGGTGACATATCCACTGAATACCTACTCTGGCCATTCAGAAAAGCCGGTTCATCATCATTTAGCTCGATCTCAAGCTCTTCCTCTGCACCCTCTTCCTGATACAGCAATCCATCTCCTTCTTCATCGTACATAGGATGCTCATTAATGCTGAAAACACCAGAGGCTACCAACTGCTTAGCTTCCCATTTCTCTGGAGAGCTCATGCGCTTCAAGGGTCGGCGTGAAGACCCAAGATCATCCTCTTCCAAAATCCTAATACCAGATATTCCGGTTCTAGTCACAGGCCCCTCCTTGGACCCAGATGGATTTGTCCGAAAAGCATCATCCTCTGAGCTCTTTTTCATGGGAAGCAAATCCCTCCCCGTATTCTGATCAACATCCCTCATTGAAAGGCTCAACTTCTGAACTGACACTGAAATCACCTTCACATAAACCTCTTGATCCCTCTTCACAACATCTTTCGCATTAGTAATTCGCCGGGTTGCAATCTGTGACACGTGGACCAAACCCTCCTTACCCCTGAAGTCATTCAATTGGACAAAGAACCCACTGTCCATTACTCTCGACACCCTGCCCTTATAGACCATATACAGTTCAGGCTCATCGGAATGGGACCGCCCATTCCTCGAGTCCCTACTACCTCTCCGATCATCATCATGTCCCGTAAAATCCCCATTCTCACCATATCCACCTCTTCTATTCACTTCATATCGATCTCTATGCCTCCCTCTATCAACATCATCGGCATAATCGTCCTTTTCCTTGCGCTTTGCTTCCCCGCCATATTTATCTCCGCGCCTATCTCTGTCCCTGTCCTTGTCCCTATCTCTATCTCTATCTCTATCTCTATTTCTTTCTCCATTTCTGTCCCTATCTCTGTCTCTATCTCTTTCTCTGTCTCTGTCCCTATCTCTACCTCGATACCTGTTTTCTTCTCGGTCTTCATCCCGTTCTTCTCTACGCCTCTTCCGAGCCTCCGCCTCAATTTCCTTCTCAAGCTCTTTCGCTCTATCCTTATTATCAGCTATAGCCAATGCTCCATACTTCGTCTTATTACCATCAGAATCATTATCTATCTTCAAATCCTTCTCAGACTTGGGCTTTGGGGGAAGGATGGCGTGGATTATAGTTAACAAAGTACGGACAAAGTAATCCGGCATTTCAGCTCCATTTTCCTTCAACTTGGCATCGAATTCATCGACGGTATCACAGTTTTGACCCATCTCAGTTATGAACTCAGCCAGAACCTTGTCTCCAAAGCCTAAGTGGTTCTCAAGCTCAGTGCAGACCTTGGAGACCAGTGATAAATATTCGAGCTTCTTTAGACCCTCATCTGTGGCAGCCATTGATGAAGATAATCAAAGCCTATCTGCAAGGATAACAGAGGTCAGAAACTTGTATAACGCTCCCAAAGGCAAGGACTTTTGTTCATATTTACATACAATTTTGTGGGCATAAATTAAGTTGTAAATGAAGCGTGAGAAATAAGAACATTTATACAAAACAAAGAAAAAAAATGCAGAAATCAGAAAGAGTCAGAGAGAGAAACAGACTAATAGAAAGATGAATAGTTCACGACAATTTAAATTACAATCTTTAAATTTTTTTTTTCTCTTTTTGTTATTCCTTTTGGGGATAGAAGAAAGGAGCGCAGGGACCAGAAGGAGAGAGCGCAATCGAAGGTGGCGTTACTTCCAATTCCTCAGTTGAAACTCAGCAGCAGAACTCTACCCCCAATTCCTCCGATTTCATTGGGTTCAACTTATGTTTTAGTCGTGGAGGTAAAGAGAAATAGCAAGGGACAAAAAATCGATGGGGAGGAAAACAAAAAAGGATTGTGTTAATTTTCAAGTTCTGGTTCAAACCCAGATGCGCCGATGGGGAGAAATAGCAATCTATGCAATCGATGGGGAGAAATAGCAAGGGACAAAAAAGGGTGAAAAAATCGTGGCCGTTCTGGTTCAAACCCAGATGCGCCGACGACGTTCTGGTTCAAACCCAGTGAGATTTTCAAGTTCAGATAAAAAATTAACACAAATCGGAAAGTTCAGATAAAAAAATTTTCACAGAAAAAGGAGAAAAAAAGGAATCATACTCTGGTGGTGGCGGCAGAGGAAAGTCCGGCAACGGCGTGGTTGATCGGAAGAAGGCGGCGGCGTCCTCGACGGAAGCGGTGCTGGGTCTGGACGAGAGAGAGAGATGGGTGAGATGCGTGGGTGAGAATGGGTCTGGCAAATTGTTTCCCGTAAATATAATCACACCCTATTGAGTGGGTTTAGGATTATCTTATAATGGGATAATGTAAAATTCATGGGTTTTATTTTTTTAGGTTTTAAAAAAATTTAATAATTGTATCATGAAAACATGAAAAATTCTCATTCCCACTCCTGTGATTACCCCGTATCAAACGCCCCCTTAGGACGTGAACATATAGTATTAATCCGACATTAAAGATGAGAATTTCACCAGATTCTTAGACGAGGGCAGCGAAATGGAAGAAGAAAGAAGAAGATTTGCTTTAGGTTGTGCTGCTGTAAACGTAATGGGAACCCTAGTTGTACAAATTGTTGCATGAAAAAATTTTCAAACGTCCCAGTTGTTTTCAATTTCCATTACCCGCACACAACGAAAGCAAAATTAGGAACCAGCAATTTACAAAATTTAGGCAAGTTGGAAGTTCGCTAGGACAAATTGTTAGGAGAAAAACAAAGGAGGGAAACATTTGAGACCAAATCAAGAATGAATAAGAAATGAGAGAGAAGCGGCGAGGCGAACCAAAATATCGGCGTGGGTTGAGGTCGGCGGCGCAGCAGAGACAGTGGTGAGTTAAATTGGTGATTAGATGGAGAGAGAGGGATTTGGGAGATTAAAAAAAAAAAAAAAAATACGGGGAGGAGGAGAGAAAGAACAATGAAAACAATCGCGGGGTTTTTTTTTTTTTTTTTTTTTTTCTTTTTCTTTAGGGCTGTTTTGTTTTTTTGTTTTTGTTTTTTTTGTTTTTACTTTCTTTTTATTTTAGTATTTTAACTTTATGAAAAAGTAATCAAAGCCTATATTCTCTTTAACCTTCTTCCAGAACCTTCAAGAAAATAATCCGAAAGAATTCCCAAAAAAAAAAAACATGTTTGATGCATCATATTATATTATATTATATTATATCGTATAGTATTGTATTGTATTGTATAATACGGTATTTAGTTGATTATATTATTAAATATTATATTAAAAATATTATTTTAATTTATTTATGTATTAATTTGTAATAAGATAAAATTTAAGTCTAATCACAACCTAATTCAATTCTAATTTTGAACTCAATATTTAGAGCAAAAGATAAAGTAGAGTTACTACATATTAGTATTTTTGTAAAAATAAAAAATAAAAAATTTTAAAATGGGGTTAAATTGTAATTTTCAAAAAATGAAGGGCAAAAATATAATTTTAAAAAAGTTGATAGCCAAAATATAATTTTTAAAAATTTAAAGGTCAAAACATAATTTTTAAAAAATTTTAAGGGTTAAAATATAATTTTTAAAAAGATTAGAGGTCAAATGTAATTTTTTAAAAATATAAACTCAACATTACTCTAATCCCGAAACCCGGCCCTAACGTTGGTCCCAAAAGCCAATTCAAAGCCGTGATATTTGTAAAATATTTTATATGTTTTTAATATTCTATTTTAAGTTAAATTGTATAATACGGTCTAGTACATAAATTTTTTTCGGTATTAAATCTCACACTTCATATTGTATTAAATTTTGAATCTCATATTAAATTGTGCAATGTATAGATATCACCAAATATTGTTATTAAACAATACAATATAGAGTGCTTATACTGTATATCAAACATACAAAAATAAAAATAAAGTCCGGAGGTTGCTTATTTATAGGATCCCGAGTGATCTAACAAATTACCACGGGTCATCTGGTGGGGTTACGAGGTTGCTCATTTATAACACTACTAATGTAAATGGTTGGGCACAAATTTCATCCAAAGCCATTTACTGTCGTGTTGCTAGAAATGGTTTAAATGTCAAGATCACTCCAATTGTCTGAACCACATTCAGGACGAAGAAAACCATGTGAGTACCTGCATTATAATTAGCGGTGTAAAACTTATAATCTCATAAGCTACTAAGTTAATTCAACAATATAGTTCGCGTGACAATTATTTCTACACTACAGGAGAAAGGTAACATGATTTCTAGGTCAAGGCAAAGCAACATATTTTCAAGCAGCACAAAATTTTTTTGACAGTAGAGGATGTAAGAATTATGTACCCACATGATCTTTTTTTTTTTTTTTAATACATGATATGTTTTGGTCATCATAATGGTTAGTCAGTCGATTATTGTTGAAGTTGTTCTAATGAGACTACTCTATAAATTTTGATAGGAAGTATGCCAGAATAGAATCTGAAAACTCAGGATCTCCTCATCTAATATCATTTTAATTCTTTTTTTTCTTAGAACTTATACCAAGAGGTGAGTCGATAATAATTTTATATCAAATGATCTCGAAGCTAGACTGTCAACTTTTCATTTGTTAGGAGAATGAAAATTGGAAGAGGGAGGGGAAGAAGGATGATGCTTGAAAAGAGGAGACTTTTCTTTCAGGTGAAAATTTAAAGACGCACAAAAATTCTTCTATAATTCAGAGAGGTTAAAGAAGATATAGTAAAGATTAAAGAACGCACATGAAGAAACATGACAACCACCTCTAGTATGGTGAAAATGGCACATGCGTAGAGAAGACGACGACGACAACAACAAGAAGCTTTAATTTCAACTTAATTAGGGTCGGTTATATGGATTTCACTTTTTCACATAGCTCTGTTCGAAATTAAATTTTCCTAAATGCCTAGATTTAGAATGTCTTTCCTAACGACTTCGGTCAACGTAATTCTTGGTTTACCCCTCCTCTTAATATTAAGTATAAGAATGTCCTCTCAAGCACGAACTAGTGCTTCTAGCGGTCTTCGTTGGACATGCTCGTATCACCTCAAGCGGCCTTCGCGCACCTTATCCTCTATTGGTGTTGCACCTACTTTACTACAAATAACTTCATTCCTTATGCGGTCAACTCTCGTATGGCAACTCATTCATCTTAACATACGCATTTCTGTCATACTCATCTTAGATATATGTTGTCTCTTAATGGCCCAACATTCACTACCATATAACATAGCTGGACGAAATACAGTCCTATAGAACTTTTCTTTCAACTTAATAGGCATCTTGCCATCATATAAAACTCTCGTAGCATTCTTCCACTTAACTCACCTTACTTTAATCCTATGTTGAATATCATCTTCTATATCTCCTTCGTACTGCACTATAGACTCAAGATACCTAAACTTCCTAGAAGTCTCAATCTCCACACCATCTATGTGTAGAGAAGAAAAAGAAAAAGAAAATAGAGGCAAGAAAATTATACCGCATAGTATGTATTTCTTATAAGAGTCAAGGATTTGAGTAAGTTGAATGGCATACCGGGTAGGAAGGAGGCATCTCGGCGCTTTTCTGCCCAAGAGAACCTGTGGAGACCAAGAAGATCATAAGACCATAAGAAACAAGCAAACATGTGTATTAGTAGTGAAGTAACAGGCCACAGTTACATGCTGCAATGTGCTCGTAATTTACGGTCCGTCTAGGAGGACAGGATGTAGAAACAGGGATCGGCGTGAAGGATTTATCGGTTCGATTAGGAATGGTAAAACTAAGGAGGGAAATAATGGAATCTAGTACAAATCAAATTCATAATCAGTTTCTGCTCTTCATGTTTCCGTTATTTAAACATTCAAGGCTATATATATGCTCCATCTACTGGTGCTAAAATGGAATCACAAAGCACAATGGACAACAGTTGAGAGAAACGGGGTTCCAAGCTTTCATAAACGAAATCGATTTTATTTGTCGGAAGTATTGTTGAACGTGCATTTCAGCATATATGAATACTTCTCATATCACGTGCGGATTATGGCTTCCCCTTTCTAGTTTCTTTCACAGAGAAAGCTAACTTACAGTGCACCAGCTCCGGCCGGGCCAACGGCTTTAAACACGGACATTCCGGTCATTGAAAGGCCATTAGCAGCTCCTCTTTGATCTTGATCCTGGTGTTGATAAATCATGCAATCAAGTTAAATCAAGTAAAGGAAGCGATTTGACAAGTGATAATACGAAACCAAGGAGGAAAACCATAAAAAAGAGGTACACCAAGAATGAAAATTACCACAGCTCTGTTTTGCAGGATGTACAAACCAGTTACTAGTGACAGCTGGTATTCAAAAACAAGAAAACATTAAAAATTAATCAGAAACGCACAAACCAAGAGGGGAGATGATAACTTTGAGTGCGTTTAGAATTTGTTCCAAAATAATTTTATTTTTTGTATGAAAATAAAAATGAAAATGCTTTCAATTTCACACAGAAATCATTTTTGAAAATGCGTTTAGTAATTTTATCAAGAAATTATTTTCAGTATAAAAAAATCCATTAATGTCTTTCTCTCTGTGCTCGAGAGAAGAGAAAACAGAAACAAAAAATGAAAAATAACTAAAAGTCATTTTTCATTTGTTTCTCATTTTACACTAAACTAAAAAATCGTTTTCATTTCTGTTTTTTATTTTTAATTATGTCAAACGACGTTTCTCTCCCATTTTTATTTTTTCTTTATCGAAAAATGTGAAAAATAAAAACAAAACTAACTCCAAACACAGCCTTTGTTTTTCTTGTCCTGTCCAATTTCCATGTAGATCACTCCCGTTTTTATTTCTACGTATCAATTCCGATTTCTAGCGACACCTAAACCTTTCAAAACACCTAGCTTTGTGAAAAACACCATCTAAATGTTCCTAAAAGTGTTTCTAAAGACAAAAAACTTGATATTGATGAAATGGAAAAGCAGTCCAAATTCCAACAATACCCAACTTTCATATGTTTCTAGACTCATGCTATAAAACCCTTCTCTCAGTTAAAATTCTCTTAGCATCCACATTGTATCAGCTGTCCAGAAAAAAAGGCTGAAACTTTCCCATCAGATTTTAACACTTAAATCTCATCTTTCCATCTACAACCTTTCAATTACCTTTCTAAACCATATGCCTTCGAATCTAAACCTTTTTGGCACTTCTTAGTTGATCATTTGGAAAGCTTCTTATGATGAATCATGTCACAAGAAATCTTCTCGTTGTTTATTCACTTACACTTAGGGCATTCCTTGCCACAGATGCAACGGTTAACACTAGGAAAAGTGTTAACCCCGACAATGACGCCAAAAATGGGTAACCTGCCAATAGGAGTATATTTAAGACCTGCATATGGGCAAACAGAACCAAAAATCAGCAAAGAAAATTTTTACATATGGCTCGAGGAAAACGGGTGATAATAGAAGTACACAAGTATAGAAAAGGCTTAGTAATCACCCCTGTGATGCGGCAGACTAGAATGGCACCAAACGTCTTTTCGAGAAATGGATATAGGAAAAGTTGAAAGGTGACAAGAGAGAAGCCTAAAAAAAATTGTTGTCAGTGATAGTGGAATATGTTATAATAATCAAGTGGTGAACAATTTGCCTTAAAGGAAATCATGTTAAATTGTTTGTTCGATTGGAATCTCAAAGTAAAATGCATTAGCAGTTAACAGGAAAAATATTATGAAATTTAAAATCAGCAACAACCATAAACTTTAGAACATATCAAAGGCATTGATGAACAAAGTATAATAAACAAAGCACAAATGCTATCGCCTATTGATTACCATTAATTCACAATTGAAGAATGAACTACAACTTCTATTCGGAAACAAAGTAACTTCCATACCAGACTAACTAGTAGCAAAAAACACACAGGGAACCAACAAGGAACAAAAAAGGATCATAGTTTTAAGTTTGTAATGGTGATAGTGAAATGAACCGACAATGCCATACGCGTTTAAACGTGACGTATCACGACAATGTATGCCTTTCCATAAGCAGGTTATGCGATGCCATACGCATATCGTGACATGTACAGGGATATGGAAACAGTCAAATGCTTACCTGAGATAGCAAGAACCTCACCAACAGTGTCCGTCGTATAATTCAGACCGCCAAATTTGCATGGACTCACAGCCCATAATGAGAAAATCTGAAGGGAAAAAAGTGGTTTCCACATAGACCACAGTTAAAGAACTAGAGATAGAAACCAATGAAGAAAATATGTGCGAGCGCATAGGGATCTCTATCTCTATCGGAGCATAATTAATAATTGATATCTGTAAATCAGTTCAGGTGATATATAACATTTCAATTGTGCTAATAGAAATAATTTTATGCACAGAAAAAATATTAACTTATAAAGATGTAATTCCATCAACAAAAAAATTATATAGATGTAATTGGTAAACACATTGCAAGTTGTTCCGGTACTTTTTGTTTCTATTTTGAAAGCAACCACACTTCATTGAGCAAAGAACAATGAGGTAGCAGTATTCCAAATCCTCTTGCCCCTCCTCTTGTTAAAAACAAAGAGATAAGAGGATATAGACAAGTCAAGACATCTTAATGGAGCCACCCAACTCGATCGAAACTCTAACATAACTCTAAACCACAACTCTCTTGCCAAAAAGCAATGCAAAAGGAGATGATCAATAGTTTTAAAACTACATTTACACAGGCAACACCAGTCTGGAGACAGACAGAAAAGACGCAATCCTAATATTTTTCTGGACATGCCTGAAAAAAAGGGCTTCAAAAAATGACAAAAAAGTAAAACGCTGTCAAAAAGTCCCCGACCCCACATAGTTGGGCGCCCAGGGGCCGGGATCGGTCATCTTCTACACGGCAAAAGAGCAACAAAAGTTTTTCCGATACTAACACGTTATGCACGGTTTAGGTTTTGTAAGCTTTGTTGAATGGATGTTAGGAAAAAGATTTTACCTACATAGGTCTTTCAAAAGTCTAGAAAATCTGAATTTCACCAGAAATTAGGCGTAATGGAACGAAATAAGGACAGGGAACAATAAGAAGAAAAGAAGTACAATAAGACAGAGAGGCAAGATGAAGAAGAACTTTAGACAGTCACGCCTCTAAACAAGTTTTAATATGATATAACGTCTACATCATAGCAAAAATATAATGTCTACAATCTGTTGCAGAAAGGAAATTATTAACCACTCCAGTTGCTTTTGCTGGTCATTACGATGCCATCAAACTTCCTCCGGGATAAGTAACGCCAATCAAATATTCCAAAGAAATTAAAGAAGCCATTTGAAGAATCTTATATTTGTACATTTAGCCAAGCAAGCAGATAGAACTAAATCATCATGGAAACAACATTGAGAAAAACGATAATTAAAAACATATATGTGTGTGTGTCTATATATATATATATATATATATATATATATATGCGAATAAGCAAGAACTCACTTACGAAGTAAGTACAAATATACGTTTTTTTATATGTATATGAAGAAAGACGCATGTTTTATTTTCCAAAGCTAAATGAGTTATGAGAAATACCTCAATGTATGCCATATCCTGAAGTGCGAAAACACAATAAACAATGATTGAAGACATTAAGGGCCAGTTCTTTAAAAGGCTTTTCTTAGATTTCTGATCCCCTTCAGTGTTCTCTCTACTTTCATTTGCATCAGTTGGAAAATGTGCAGTTTCCAACGCATCAAATGAATCACTACGTGATCTCTGTTTTCCATTGTGCTTGTGCAATGTCTCCTGAAACAATTCAGCTAATATCAGATGGCAGTTTTAGCAAATTGCAGCATTAAAGAGCCTCCAGATAGTAAGAATATGCTACATATGTTTTGATATATAAACTATAATTGATGTTTGATTTTAATTTCAATTTCCAAGGGAAACTTTAGAAATCTGAGCATTATGAAGACACTTAAAACTGTTGAACATTATCAAGCTTCATTATTCATGTTATGTACAACGTAACTTCATGCTAGAATAGAATGAACGATCATGAATCTTCATTGGAGTTATGGAGTATATAACTAAGAAATTGATGTTGAATTTGAATAAAATATAAAAGAAATGAATGCTAAATTCTTTGTTTTCAACGTGGAGAAATCTAAAAATAGAACTTTTGGATCCAGATTTATTAAAAATATATATATATATTTTTGAAATGAAAGGCTTATACCGTATATATACGCAAGATTTGTTTATAAAGGGTCCCACCAACCAAGATTAAATGCAATAACGAATATTTGATATGTAGGAAGAGTCTTAGTGAAAATTCGAGAAATAAAATAAGATATGTACCGGAAGCCAAAAGGAAAGAATCATTACTCCCATTGAAAAAGCTGATATGCAAAAGCAGGGCAAGAAGTATGGAAACCTGCATAAAGGATTCAATTTTGGTACATCATGGAATAACAATGAATACCTTAGATGTGAAATATTACAAAATGCACCACATTTAAAAATTCAAAAGACTACCTTCCAAAGAATGAAGTTTTGGAAAATATACTTGGATACTTGTCTGCTGGCTGAATAAAAATTTTGCCACCAAATGTTAAGGTAATGTCAGGAGAATAAAAAATAATTGACACAGGTGCAAGATAGTAGGTAAAAGATTTTATATTATTATTATCAATCTACTTGGTAAAAGCTTATTGGATCCTCAGCTTTTTTAAGATGCAAGTTATTAAATTCAACAATGAATATGCTTTTCATCCAGTGAAAACTAGTATTATGCTTGTGAAGATCAGACTAATCGTCATAAACCAAAAATCACAAACCAACATGCAAGCAAGGTTGTATATTTCAAATTTCTTGGGAGGGTTTTTGATGATGCTAACTCATTAAAAATTTAAAACTAAGTTTGATGTTGATATCTTCCGGAACATTTGAGCATCGAACAGGTCTTGAAGATAACTCTTACTGATTCTTGCATCGTATTAGTTAATGATTGTATCCTAGAGTACAAGCAGCTAGAGTGTAGTCTTTCCTTTTCTATATGAAACCACACTTACACCATCTTCAATGTAAATGCTAATACCAATGTCATATTTAGCACCAAAAAGTTTGAAAGTTACATATTTAATATGCTATTTTTATTTGTGTTCCATTGTATAATGTTTTTTTAAATGCTAAATCTACTTTTTTTTTATAATCTTAAGCTTTGAGAGTTGTAAAAGGAAACTTTAGCTATAAAATAACTAGCAAATGTCAAATGTTATAATGATAAAATAAAAAAGTGAACGTATCCACCAATAGCAATATGCAAATAATACCCAAAATTTCGCATATGCTTATATTAAATTTTATACCAAAAATAGCATTATCTTGGAGAGTGATTTGCCTACTCAAATACTAAAAGTTGGCTTTCGCACTATAAATTAGAATTGCATTGGAGATGCTGGTGTTCAATAGGTGCATAAGTATCTTTGCTCCAGCTTAAGGAGGAGTATTGAAGATTGAAAGTTTGAGAGGGATAAAAACTCTTATTTCTCTTAACATTTACAAGGAATACAGAGAAATATATATACAAGAGATGGTATTATTCTAGCTATTAGTCCCGGTCCTAAATCAATTAATTAGAGGAGAATCCTCCACAAAAAAGGAAAGAGATAAACTATAGAATTTAGTAAGTAATACCGGATTCTCCTAATTGTTTTATGCCAAAAATACATAAACAAAATCTCTAAACTTTCCTAATATAACTTTGACTCAGAATTCCACACTCATCTTCAAGCTGGGTTGTAGATGTTGTACATACACAGTTTGTGATTCAGCATGTCAAAGTTAGTTCTTAGAAGAGCTTTAGTGAGTATATCTGCAGTTTGGAACTTTGTAGGAGTACAAACCAGTTTCACAATCTTCACTGTAATGAAATACCGATCTATCTCAATGTGCTTTGTCATGTCATGATGAACAAGATTCTTAGCAATACTTATGGCAGCTTGGTTGTCCAGAACATCTGAATAGGCCTTTCTATTGTTACTCCAAGTTCACCAATTAGTCTTTGTATCCACATACCCTCACAAATGCCAAGAGTGAGTGCTCTAAATTCCGCTTATGCACCGCTTCTTGAGACCACGGGTTGTTTCTTCCTCCTCCATGTTACTAAATTTCTCCAAACATAGGAACAATACCCATATGTTGATCGTCTGTCTGACACATCTTCTGACCAGTCTGCATCTGTATAGACTTCTACATTTATGTTGTCATTCTTCTTGTATAGTAGACCTATGCCTGGAGTCATCTAAAGATACCGCAAAATCCTATTAACAGCGTCCATATGTTCTTCTGTTGGGTTGTTCATAAATTGACTTACAACACTAACAGAAAAACTAATATCAGGTCGGGTGTGTGAAAGATAGATGAGTCCGCCTATAAGTCTCTGATATCTCTCCCTGTCAACTAGTGCACTATCTTTTTCAGTCCTTATCTTCTTAGTTGGATCCATTGGAGTATCTGCAGGTTTACATCCAAGCATACATGTCTCCTTTAGTAAATCTAAGACATTTCCGTTGGGAGACAAATATACATTTTTTTGATCGAGCCACTCCATGCCCAGAAAATACCTCAGATACCTGAGGTCTTTGATCTCAAATTCCTTGGCGAGCAGCTTCTTTAATCTTAATAGTTCCTCCTCATAGTCACCTATTAGAATGCTATCATCTATATACACAATCAGTACTGCTATTTTCTTTCCTGGAGAGAACTTCACAAACAATGTATGATCTGCCTCACATTGAGTATATCCATTCCTGATCACTGTCTTAGCAAACCTGTCAAACCATGCACAAGGGGATTGCTTAAGTCCATATAGTGATTTCTTAAGTCTGCACACCTGGTTATTACTGAAAGAGGTTTCCAGTCCCGGTGGTATCTCCATATACACCTCCTATTCTAGATCTCCGTTCAGGAATGCATTCTTGATATCTCGTTGATGTAATGGCTAATCTTGATTTGCTGTTAAAGAGAAGAGTACTCTGATAGTGTTGAGTTTGGCCACTGGAGCAAATATTTCTTGATAGTCTATTCGATAGGACTGACTAAAACCTTTAGCTACAATTCAAGCTTTTAGTCTTTCTACACTTCCATCAACCTTTTGTTTGATAGTGAAAATCCACTTATAGCTAACAGGTTTCTTTCCAGGAGGAAGATCTGAGATCACCCAAGTACCACTTTTCTCTAAAGCCCTGATTTCTTCACCAACTGCCTTCCTCCATTCTAGAAATAGAATTAGGAACTTGCACACTATCAAGAATAGAGACAAACATCTGGTAGGATGGTGACAATCCTTCATAAGAAACAAATCTGCAAATGGGATGATTTGTGTATGTCCGTACACCCTTTCATAAAGCAATTGGAATACTTATATCATCAATAGTGGGAGCAGCAATTTCAAGATCAAGGATTCCATTACCTGAGTGAATTTGAGTAGGAGAAGGACTCGGCTCAGATTCTTGGTCATGTGTGAGTTATGTTGAGTGCTCTATCTCCTTTTCGGATTTTTTTCCTCCTAGTATAGACACGAAGCTCAAGACTTGCATTTTGTGGTGGTGATGACATTGAGTGATTACGGATTGGAGTGGTGACTGGAGATTGAGGTCAGTCTACAAGAGAATGGTTCTCAGATTGGGAATGATTTTTCGGGTTGATCTGGAACTTGGAGTACATTCCCGGGTTAAAATGGAAGAATGGAATCCCCGGACTGAGGAGGAGGTGAATGTTGAATGTCATTAGGAGTGTCCCAAAACTAATATTCTCTCATATTCTCCCCTTGAATTTTAGGTTTTGGATAATAAGATTGATGTTCAAAGAAGGTCACAACCATTAAGTGGTAGACTTTCTTGGTGATGGGTGAATAACACTTATAACCCTTTTGGTTTGAGGAGTATCCAAGAAAAATGCATTTGATGGATCTAGGGTCCAATTTGCTATGGTGGTGTTGATGTATGTGAACAAATGATGAACATCCAAATACTTTAAGATCTAATGAAGAGAGAATTTTTGTATGTGGGAAGTTTTGAAGAAGAACCTGATACGGAGTTTTGAATTTTAGGACTCTGGAAGGCATTCTATTGATGAGATATGATGCTGTAAGGACTGCTTTTTTCCATAAATGTTTTAGAACATGAGAGACCGAGTGACCTCTAACAAGTGTCTATTTTTTCTTTCTGCTACCCCGTTTTGTTGGGGAGTGTCAACATAAGAACTCAGATGAACAATGCCCTGACGTATGAGATAATCACCTAGGATAGTTTTGAAGTATTCCTTGGCATTGTCAGTTTTCAGGACTTGAATTTTGGTGTTGAATTGTGTTTGTATCATGGAATTGAAATTTTGAAAGATTTGACCAACCTCATATTTTTCTTTCATAAGAAATATCCAGTTTAGTCTGGTGTGATCATCTACAAATGATACAAACCATTGAGTTCTTGTTATATTTTTAACCTTTAAGGGTCCCCATACATCACTGTGAATCATAATAAAAGGTCGGGATGGTTTATATGGAAGACTAGGATAGGCAATGCGAGTGTGTTTGGCCAGTAGACAAATTTTGCATTTGAAGAAACTTGAACTTTTATTGATGAATAAAGAAGGAAACATTTTCTTAAGATATATGAAATTTGGATGACCAAGACAATAGTGCAACATAACCTCACTATCTTTATTGACACTGGAATTTAAAACTGACTGACTCTTGAAATACACATTTTGCAGATTGAGCTTGTCTTCTTAAGGTTCCATCATCTTTGAGGAGATAGAGTTTAGAACACATCTCAGCACTGCCAATCTTCCTCCCAGAATCTAATTCTTGAAATTCACACATGTTTGAGAAAAATTTAGACACACAGTTAAGATCATGAGTCAATTTACTGATAGAGAGTAAATTGCAGTCTAAATTAGGAACATGTATGATAGTGTTCAGAGTTAAGTCCTTTGTAATCTGGACTGAGCCTGTTCCCTCAACTTTTGAGAGGGATCCATCAACAATTCAGACTGTATAATTCTCATTACACGGACTATTCTCATAAAAGATGGTTGCATTTCCCGTCATATGATCTGAAGCTCTAGAGTCAATAATCCACGTGCTTGGATGTCTTTTGTTGATTGTGAGAGCATTTGAAAAATTACCTTTATGTGCAAACATGCCACTTCCAGATGTAGAGGTACTCGGCTGAGAGCTTGAGACAAGAGATTCTGGCTAAAGAGTTTTAGAAAAACCTCAAGCTGTTCCTTGGTGAAAGGGCTTGTCTCTGGGGAAATAGGATTCTCGTCTTTGGTTGTAGTGTTTGCACGACTTTCTCTGTCATTCCCTGGTCGTGAGGGCTTCCAATCAGCAGACTTCCCATAAAGTTTCCAACAATTTTCTCTCAAGTGTCCTGATTTGCTACAGTGATCACACCATGGCCTTAATTTTCTTTGTCAACTATCATTGTTGTTGATCACTAGAGGTCCTCGGGCTGCAAGGGCAGATCCTTCAAGAGTTAGAGTGTGGTCTTGGGCTCCCATCATCACTTTTCTTCTACTTTCTTCACGCCGTACTTCTGAGAATGCCTCCCTAACACTCGACAGAGGCTTAGTTCCTATCACTCTCCTTCGAACTTCATCCAAATCCTTGTTGAGTCTGAGAAGGAATTTGAATTTCTGTTTCTGCTCCACAATCTTCTTGTATAAAGCAGTGTCTTGAGGGCATTTCCACACGTAGGTTTCAAACATGTCTTGCCAATATGGAGTGGGGGTGTTGAAATATTGAGTAACTGTGAGATCCCCCTGGCATAGGTTGTGTAGAACTGTTTCAAATTGAAACAATTCTGAAGTGTTCTCAGAACTTGAGTACATTTCTCTAGCAGCATCCCAAATATCCTTGTCCCATACAAAAGAAAATTTTCTCCTATTTCATTATTCATGGAATTAATCAACGAAGACATCACCATGTGATTCTCAGTTTTCCATGCCCTGAATTTGGGATCATTCTTCTCAGGGGCGCTGACTTCATCGGTAAGGTACCCGTCTTTGTCTTTCTCACATGTAAACATCATCACAGATTGAGACCATTGAAGATAGTTATGGACGTTGAATTTGTGACCCGTGATAAGAAGAGATGAGTTCTCTGTTGTACCTCCATGACTGCTTGCTACTGTTGCAATTTCTAGATTTGAGTTTACTTTGGATGAGGAAGAGCTTTGTCTCTCAGTAGCCATGCCAAATTTGGTCATGCTAGAAGTAGAGGTACTCGGCTGAGACAAGAGATTCTGGCTAAAGAGTTTTTCTAAAACATCAAGTCGTTCCTTCGTGAAAGGACTTGTCTCTGGGGAAATAGGATTCTTATCTTTGGTTGCAGTGTTTGCACGGCTTTCTCTGTCATTCCCTGGTCTTGAGGGCTTCCAATCAGCAGACTGCCCATGAAGTTTCCAGCAATTTTCTCTCAAGTGTCCTGGATTGCGGTAGTGATCACACCATGACCTTCATTTTCTTTGTCTGCTATCATTGTTGTTGATCACTGGAGGTCTTTGGGCTGCATGGGCAGATCCTTCAAGCGTTAGAGCGTGGTCTTGGGCTTCCATCATCACCTTTCTTCTACTTTCTTCACATCGTACTTCTGAGAATGCCTCCCTAACACTCGATAGAGGCTTGGTTCCCATCACTCTCCCTCAAACTTCATCCAAATCCTTGTTGAGTCCAATAAGGAATTTGAATTTTCATTTTTGCTCGACAATCTTCTTGTATAAAGCAGGGTCTTGAGGGCATTTCCACACGTAGGTTTCAAACAGGTCATGCAGAACCGTTTCAATTTAAAATAATTCTGAAGTGTTCTCAGAACTTGAGTACGTTTCTCTAGCAGCATCCTAAATCTCCTTGTCCCATACAAAAGGAAATTTTCTCCTATTTCATTATTCATGGAATTAATCAATGAAGACTTCACCATGTGATTCTCGGTATTCCATACCGCGAATTTGGGATCATTCTTCTCAGGGGCGCTGACTTCACCCGTGAGGTACTCATCTTTGTCTTTATCATCACGGATTGAGACCATTGAAGATAGTTATGGTCGTTGAATTTGTGACCCGTGATAAGAAGAGTGGAGTTCTCCGTCATACCTCCATGATTGCTTGCTACTGCTGCAATTTCCGGATTTGAGGTTACTTTGGATGAGGAAGTGCTTTGTCTCTCAGTAGCCATGCCAAATTTGGTCATGCCGGATTCAGGAAATTAGAGAACTAGGGTTTCTTTTCTCTAGAGGTATGGCGGCTCGGATACCTTGAAAGTTTGATAGGGATATACAAGAGATGGTTGTATTATTCCAGCCATTAATCCCAGTCCTAAATCAATTAATTAGAGGAGAATCCTCCACAAAAAAGGAAAGAGATAAACTATAGAATTTGGTAAGTAATACCGGATTCTCCTTATTGTTCTATACCAAAAATACATAAACAAAATCTCTAAACTTTCCTAATATAATTTTGACTCAGAATTCCACAAAAGATTCTAGAATTTTTAGTTGTTGTTACTTGTTATAGTCATAAATAATTATAAATTCTATTTATAGCCAGTAAGATTTTATACATTTTTACATCCTCAAATTGTTCAAGATACAGAGAATAAAAGGGTTGTTTCAACCTTTAATTAGAGCCCGTTTGGTTCATGGATTAGAACCATTTTCGATTTACGTATGTTTTTTGTGAGAGAAAATACTATAACGAACCATGAATCGTGATTCGAATCAGAGAACGAATCATCTAACTAAACGGGAGATTAGTTTTATTAACCTTTCCATGATAAAGTAACCAAGCAAAAACTTCTAACTTTAGTGTGGGCTGAAGATCACCAAATTAAATTAAAAGGTTGAAACCTAAAAAGAACTTTTAGAAGCTCACAACTAACTACAAATCAAGTACTCGGGGAAAGAAGACAATAACTAGAATTTGAAAGTTTTACTTAGATATCTTTCCTCCCTAAAAAGAAAACAAATAGAAGGAGAGAGAGTTACCTGGGCAAAAAAGCCTCCAATTGCCGGTCCAATGATTAATCCTATACCCCATGCTGTGCTAATCTGAAATTGTAGCAGTTAATATCAATAACTTTGTTGATGCAATGGCATTTAAAACTTGCATTAGACGTGGGGCATTAAATCTCACTGTTGACATTCCTAGAGCTTGGTACTCTTCCCGGAAGATTTCAGATGCATATGCCTGGTCATAAGAAAGTTAAATCATCTTATTAAAAAAAAAAATGCTTGAAGTTTATGTTAGGAACCCATCATTTCATCTCTATGAAGTTAATGTATATTATATGAAAAATGCTTAGAGCACCATTGCTGTAAGCACCATTAATAATAGAAGGTGAGTCTCATATGTGGACTCTATACTGCGGGATCAACTTTTTATTAGTAGATGGTGCTGAGTACCATCTGTGCCCTGAAATATTTGTTCATATTTAAATGGAGCATTATTATACCTTAATTGTTCCAAGTAAGCCATTAAAACTTCCAAGAAGAAACCTTGTACTGATGGCCATCCAATAGTTTACACTAAGGCCAAAGAGAGTGTTGAAAACAACCCTGAGGGGATAAACAAGAGCAGTGTAAAAATAGCTACAGCCTTACATGTGAGACAAACCATCCAAACATATTTTCAGAAACAAAAATCATGAGTAAAAGGGAAACTTTCTATACACACACACACACACACACATATAAATAGTAGGAAAGGAGAACTTATAGTTACTAACACTGTGACAGTCCCAATTATTATGACAGGTTTTCGACCAAAGCGATCAGCAATAACTCCCCATAAAATAGACGTCAAAGCTCTCCCAAGCATATATGCAGCGCCTTGAAAGAATTAAAGTTTGTTAGGACACATTAAATAAGAAATGACAAATGATAATCAATGAAAATAACCTTACCTACATAACCAGCATAGTAGGCCACATCTTCCTCTCTTTTAGCAATATGCAAATCCCTTATCTGCAAACGATGATTAAACAATGGATAAAAAGAAGTGTTTGTGAAAGCAGAAAACAGAACCAATGAGCCAAAGGTCACTCATTACATCGTAAGTTTACAGCAAGAAACTGAACACAAAAAGGCAAACTGCCATGGATATGAAAGAAAATAGAGACTAAATCGAAGAAAGAAATTTATTGTAAATTAATAGTGCGATGAAAAGAAAAGGTTTACTAGTTACTATAGTTTGCTTAACAAGTAAAGTGACTGACAGCTTTGTCAATTTACATTAGGTAATCACCATCAGCACACAAATTAACATGATGTCTATGTCCCTTGGCACAGACCATATTGAGTAATATTAAACAAAAGCCTTGATACCTGTAGTTGCATTTCTTTCTTATTACTAGGAAAAAAAAAGGAAAAATTCAAAGTCACCCTGCCTCCTATAAATTTTAAGCTTTGGGGAGCATTTTAGCTGTTTAACACGATCTTAAAGTATGAGGTCTTGAGTTCAAACAGCTTCTAATTTGATGGCTTTAAAGGAGACTTTGAAGGAAAACTAATATTTTGTTTACCTCTTACCAGTTTAAACTCATAAAAAAATTGGTAAACTAATATATATATATATATATATATAATATAGAAATCAATCTATTAAAAAATTGATATATGTAATCTCTTTCATTAATTAACATGGCAATATTTTAAACATCCATTAATATAAAAATGACAATTATATGCCATATCAGTTAGTACATAACAGTTAAAATTTAAGTTGATATCCCTAACATTATTTTTTCAAATACATATTAAATCCATTAAAGTTTTATTTTGACTGGAAATGACCAGAATGTCCTTCACATTTTTTTAATTTTTATTTTTTTTACTCTTATTTTTAAGGGTGTTTTTGACTTTTTCATTGTCAAAGTTAACTATTGACCGAGAAAAAGTAAAAACTAAGCTTAAAATTTAGATATTAAGGTATAAATGTGATATAATCTAAAATACAAGGTGTGATTATTTGATAATCTTAAAATGCAAGTATAAAAATCGAGGAAAAAAATTGTATCAACATATTACTATACAATATAGGCTCTGTTAAGACTGCTCTTACTTAGTTGGCAATTTTTGTTGAAAATCGGTAGTATGAATTCAAAGAAACAGGGATTTCCTTTTAGGGTTAGCTGCACCAAATTTGGAATGATTCTCCAGATTTGGACTGATTTTGTTGAGATTGATTGGTGGCTGATTTGGTTGACTCAGCTTGTTGATTGGAGGTGTTTATGGAAAGAATCTGTGGTGATTAATTTGGTTTTGAAGATGGTGATCAGCTATGATGAGGTGGTAAGGTTTGGTGGTGTATGTAGAGGGTTGATATAGGTTCTTTTGTGTGGGCACTATGCAGAACATTCTGGGGAGTTGAGTGTCTGTGATAGATTTATGTTTTGAGTGAAAAATCTTACAAACTATCCTTATGGTGCATGTCAGTACTTGACTGTGAAGAAATGTTACAAAGTCGAGTGGTGCCTGCTGGACAAGTTCTCTAAGGAGACTCAACACAACGGCGATACGGTCAAGAAGGGAGTATTTGAGTGTGTAAGACCGTTTTTGGTGTTTGTAATCTTTTAATCTTACTAGATTGTTCACTGTATGGGCGTGACCCCACAAATGTAGGTGTGCACACCGAATTGCGATATCAATTCCTGTGGCTCGTACGTTTCTGTACTATTATTTTCTGCATTACTTCTCTGCACAATTATTTACTTGTTTCTGAATCCAAAACACTTAACATAACCTCAGTGTTTCAACTAGTATTGTAGCACTCTTTGCGACACCGGCATAAAAATAGACCTTTCAATTAGTATCAGAGAGGTTCACTAACCATTTGTTTGGTGAGATTTTAAAATTTGGTATGTAGTGTCAGGGATGGACTTTCTGAAAGAATGTGGCTCAGTTTTGTGCCCTCCTCTCCTTGATAGATCCAATTATTCATATTGGAAAGCTCACATGAAGACGTTTATCAAGGCAATTGATGAAATGGCATGGCGTCCTGTATTGACTAGATGGGAACATCCAGTAACCAAGGATTCTGAAGGGAAAGAAGTTATGAAGCCTGAAGAGAAATGGTCCACTAAAGAAGACAAATTGGCAAATAACAACTCAAGAGCGCTAAATGCTATTTTCAATGGAGTTGACGCCAATCAGGTCAAGCTCATTTCAACCTGTGAATCTGCCAACAAATGCTTGGGAGATCTTACAAACCGCACATGAAGGAACGGCTGCAGTTAGATTATCAAAACTGCAAATCCTTACTACAAGATTTGAGAATCTTAGAATGCTTAACAATGAAACTATTTTTGACTTTAATTCAAAATTGTGTGAAATTGCTAATGAGGCATTTGCTCTTAGTGAAAAATTCTCTGAGGAGAAACTTGTGAGGAAGACACTGAGATCACTTCCAAGGAGATTTGCCTATAAAGTCACAGCTATTGAGGAGGCTAAGAATGTACAGACGATGAAGCTAGAGGAGTTGATGGGCTCTTTACGCACTTTTGAAATGAATCTTGATGAAGACAAGAAAGAAAAGAAAGTCGATCTTCATGCTAGAGCTCAAAAAACTCATGTAGAAGAAGTTGTTCTTTGTGCTGGAGCTCAAAAGATTGTAGAAGAAGACTCGGATGATCAAGAAGACTTGGCTGAGACCCTCACTTTGTTCACAAGAAACTTTAAATGAGTAATGAAGAAATTTAATAAGAGGAATAGGAATTCAAGCTTCAGTAACACTAGCAATTCACAGAAGAACAAATTCACAGCAAATAACATTGAAATGAAGACAAAAAGTAGAGGTATCTAATGCGGGGAGTGCGGCAGATATGGTCACATTCAATCCGAATGCGCCAACACACTTAAGAAGAAGAAGAAGTCTCTAAGTGGAACCTGGAGTGATGAAGAATCAGAAAGGAGTCAGGAAGATGATGACCATGTAAGCAACTATGTTTCTTTTAATGTGTACACTAATCAGGATGATTTTGCAGATAATGTTACCAATGGTGTTGCAGATAGTGTCACAACAATAGCTGATATATAGACAGTGAATAGTGAGAAGGAAGAAAGTGAGTCAGAATTAAATAGCAGCAGTGATGGAGAAGAATTGACAGATGATGCAATTTAGGAAGCATACAAAACCATGTTTGACAAATGGGTTAAAGTGTGCAAACTAAATAAGACTTTGGAGGAACGTGTAGGTGAACTTGTGAGAGAAAAAGAAGTTTTGACAAGAGCTACTGCAGACTTATGAGGCACAAGTTGCTGAAACGGAAAAGAAACTGCAAGAATTGAAGCCGGAATTAGAACATACAGAAAGAACTCTAAAGATGTTGAATTCTGGTACATCTAAACGGGAACATATTCTCACTATGGGAAAAGCTAGTGGTGATCACTATAGTCTTGGCTACACTGGAGAATGCTCAACCTCAAAGATTGTATTTGTGAAAGAAACCATCCCACATGAACCTCAACCATTCATAAGCAAGAAAGTACCTGAGACACGGTCACAACAAGGAAAATTCACTCACACCTGTCATTATTGTTATTATCTTGGACACATTCGACCTCAACGCTTCAGATACTTGAAAGATTTGAGGAGAGGGATGTTTTTTGCTACTTCAAAGCTAGCAAGAAGAACATCTAGAAAGAAGAAAGGCGCTTATTTCAGAAACACTTGTCAAGTGTAGGTGAGAAAATCTGAACTTAAATGTCATGTAGTTTACACTTCCTTGAAAACAAGCACCATAAGTGCATGGTACTTTGATAGTGGTTGCTCAAAGCACATGACAGGAGATAGAAGTTTCTTGAAAGATGTGAAGCTGCACTGACAGACATGTGACTTTTGGAATTGGTCTCAAAGGCAAAGTTCGCGGCAAAGGAATGCTAGACGTTGAGGGTCATCCAAGATTGAAGAATGTACTATTGGTTGAAGGATTAAAGGCTAATCTGATTAGCATTAGTCAACTGTGTGATTAAGGTTCTACAAGGATGAGTGTTAAGTGTTTGATAAAGCAGAAAGTTGTGTCATGGAAGGATCAAGATCTTCAGACAACTGTTATATGTTAACTCTTCCACTTAACTGTTACAAGAGTACTGTTGATGAAACTGAGATTTGACATTAAAAACTAGGTCACTTGAATTACAAGACTCTGAGGACGATTGCCAATATTAGGGCAGTTAGAGGAGTTCCTAAGGTGGGAGAAAAACCTCTTGGGGTTTGTGGACCTTGTCAAATAGGAAAATAAAAGAAAGTTTTGCAAAAAGTGATGCAATAGATTTCAACAACATGGGTTCTTGAGTTGCTGCACATGGATCTTATGGGTCCAATGCAAGTTGAAAGCATTGGTGGAAAGTGATATATGTTTGTTTGTGTGGATGATTTCTCAAGATTTACTTGGTTGGACTTTATCAGAGAAAGGTCAGATACGTTTGAAGTGTTTAAGAACTTGTGTGTCAAACTCTCGAACGAAAAAGATTGCAGCATTGGAAAAATTATAAGAATCAGAAGCGATCATAGGAAGGAATTTGAAAATGCTATCTTTGCTGAGTTTAACAATAAGCACGGTATAGCTCATGAGTTTTCAGCTCCTAAGACACCGCAACAAAATGGCGTTGTTGAGAGAAAGAATCGCACTCTTCAAGAGATGGCTCGGCTAATGCTTAATTCTAAAGGATTGTCGTTTAGACTATGGGCAGAAGCTATGAACACAGCTTGCTACACGGTTAACAGAGTGTACTTTAGACCAAGTACAAAGGTGACTCCCTATGAGATTTGGAAGGGTAAGAAACCTAATCTCAAATACTTTCATGTTTTCAGAAGTGTGTGCTATATTCTCAATGATCAGGAACATCGAAGAAATCTTGATGCAAAAAGTGATGAAGGAGTTTTTCTTAGTTACTCTAATAATAGTCGAGCCTATAGAGTTTACAACAAGAGAACTCAAGCTATCATGGAGTCTGCAAATGTAGTAGTTGATGACTTCAAAGGGACTGTAGAAAGACTTTCTGAAGATGAAGCTTTTGATGAATCTAAAGCAGATGATCAAGGAGATAAGAAGCATAATGCTGAAGACAGTGTCATAGACGATGTTACAGATGGTGTTAATACTGCCTGGGACAAGACAGTCAGAAACAGAGACAAAAATTTACAACATTGCAGACCCAATTACCAGGGAACTATCTTCCAGAATTAAGAAGAACCGTCCAGTTGAGGAGGTAATTAGAAGCATTCATGATGGTATACGTATTCGAGATAAACCAAAGTAAAATTATCGAGACATGGTGAGATATGTGTGTTACATTTCTACTGTGGAACCAAAGAATGTTAAGAAGCACTTCAAGATAAGTTCTGGATAAACACAATGCAGGAGGAGTTGGAACAGTTTGTGAGAAATGATGTGTGGAGCGTAGTTCCTAGACCAAGTGGTTCTAATGTTATTGGTACTAAGTGGATCTTTAAGAATAAAACTGATGAACATGAGAACATTACCAGAAACAAGGCGAGACTTGTTGCACAGGGGTACACTCAGGTTGAAAGAGTTGATTTTGATGAAACTTTTACTCCCATCGCAAGACTTGAGTCAATCAGGCTTCTGCTGCTTATTCCCTGTCTGTTGGGGGCTAAGTTGTTTCAAATGGATGTGAATAGTGCATTTTTTAATGGGTTTTTGAATGAAGAAGTATTTGTAGAGCAACCTAAAGGTTTCGAAGATACTCTTCAACCTAACTATGTCTACAAGCTCAACAAGGCTTTATATAGATTGAAGCAAGCACCTAGAGCCTAGTATGAACGGTTGATAGGTTTCTTGAATAGGAAGGGCTATACGAGAGGGGGAGTTGACAAAACTTTATTTATTAAGAAGTTCAAATCTAGAATTATCATTGCTTAAATATATGTGGATGACATTGTATTTGAATTCACTAGTCAAGGAAATGTAGATGAGTTTGTTGACCAGATGAAGAAGGAGTTTGAGATGAGTATGATGGGTGAATTGAACTATTTCCTTAGCCTGCAGGTGAAACAAGTGCAAAATGGGATTTTTATTTCTCAAAGCAAATATGCAAGAAATTTGGTAAAGAAATTTGGTCTTGAAAAATCAAGACATTTGAGAACTCCTATGGGCACAAATGAGAAATTGATGAAAGATGATAATGGCGCTTCAGTTGATCCTAGTCTCTATCGAAGCATGATTGTGAGTCTCTTGTATTTGACTGCTAGTAGACCTGACATATGTTTTAGTGTTGGAGTTTGTGTTAGATATCATGCAAATCCTAAGGAGTCTCACTTGGCTGCAGTTAAAAGGATAATTTGGTATGTAAGTGGTACAGTTGACTATGGAATTTGGTTTTCTAGAGATACGAATTCTAGTCTCGCAGGTTTTAATGATGCAGATTGGGCTGGCAATGTTGATGATAGAAAAAGCACTTCTGGTGGATGTTTTTATCTGGGGAATAATCTTGTTTCCTGATTTAGTAAAAAGCAGAATTCCATCTCTCTATCCACAGCAGAGGCAGAGTATATAGCAGCAGGAAGCTGTTGCATATAACTATTATTGATGAAACAGATGCTTGAGGATATTGTATTTCACAAGATGTCATGACTGTATATTGTGATAATACTAGTGCAATAAATATCTCTAAAAATCCAGTCCAACACTCTCGCATGAAGCACATTGATATTCGTCATCACTTTATCAGAGAACTGGTGGATAATAAAACACTCACTCTTGAATACATTGCTACTGAAAAACAACTGGCAGATATTTTTACAAAGGCACTAGGTGCTCTCCGATTTGAGTCTTTGAGGACGGCTCTAGGAATCTGGGTAATATAAATATAAAAAATATTAAAAAAATAAAAAAAAATGACAATGTGTTTTGAGGCCTTTGTGTGTTCCCGGGAGTTTGTTTATATGAATTTTGGGGCTTTAGGGTTTAAGCACAAAACACCTAAACTCTCTCTTCTTCCTCTCATTCGTCAGTCCAATCCTTCCAAATTTTTCCTCAACAATGGTGAAAACTCGCAATTCTCGATCTAACAAAGTCAATAAAGCGGTTGCAAAATTCCAAGAGCAATTACGAGAGAGAGTAATGGCAGCATTTAAACGATATTCGCCGAAAAAGCCAAAGGCTCCATCAACCTCCACCGCGGCTGCTCCTCGCCAGAATTCTCAGTCCACCAATGAAGCCAACCCAGTCCCTCTCGCCATTATTCGTCAGTCAGCGATTGTTCTGTATGTTACTCCGTCAGAGTCCGGCCACCGTGAAGAAGTTTTCTCCACTCCTCGGGGTTTTCCAATATCTGATGATTCCACCGCCACTGCTCCGGTGTCTCTGCCACCAGCAGCCTCTCCTGCCAATGCTGGTGCATCTCAACCATCTCCTAGTCATCCGCCTTGGTCACCCCCAAACTTGATGAAGTTTCCTGTCAGACCAGGTTTTCCTTCTTGGAACTCTCGATTCCCAATTTATCCAGAAAGGATGAAACAAAAGTCCCCAACTCGAATTGAAACTGAAATTCGGGCTGAGTCTAAAAAGCAGAAGATGAAGAGGTATGCCTCCTCAAGTGATAATTGCTTCCATCCAACAACTGGTCCTGGTGCTTCTAATGAGGCTGCTGAGGTCGAACAATCTCACGCCTCTACTGGACCATTGCCAAAGAGGAAGAAGCAGAAGAAAACCACTGCTCCAGTCAGTTCAAGCAGGGTTACTAGGTCTAAGACCAAACCTCAGGCAAAAGCTTCAGAGACCTTCAAAAGAGAGAAAGCGAAGGAAGCCTTTGGTCTAAATTCTGGTAAGGATGATACTTCTCTCTTCTATTCTGATTTGAATAGAATGTCTGGAAGTCAGTGATTAAAAGGAAGATATTCTCTGAAAGATTACTGAATGAGACCGAATTTAGAGAATTGGGTGTTTTGGAGTTACTGAGAATCAGAGTCTACTTGGAACAGTCACTAAACTAAAACCATTTGTAAAGGAAGTGGTCTTAGAGTTCTATGCAAATTTGGTCAGTGGGGTTAATGATCATAAATCCCCAATGTTTCATAAAATTTTTGTCAGAGGTCACTTGTTTGATTTTTCACCGGCAATTATCAATGACTTTGATGGAAGCCATAGAATGATTGTGGAGTGTGAAGCAAGCTATGACCAGATCATAGCTAAAAATCTTTTCCTGCTACTGAGTTAAGTTTGAAGTATTCTGTGTTGCACAAGATTGCCTTAAAGAACTGGATGCCTAGTACACATGCTACTAGTGTCAATAAGCCCCTTGCCAAATTGCTCTACATGATTGGTCTTTGTTTCTCCTTTGACATTAAACAACTCATTTATGATCAGATAGTAGGTAATGCTAAAGTTATGTTCACTCGTCAGGTGCTTCCATTTCCTTCTCTCATTTATGGTGTGGTGATGTCTCAAAAAGATATTAATAAGTCGGTAGAGGTGTTTGACAAATTTTCAAGAAAACTTAGAATTTTAAAGAAACTTCACTCTGGAAAGCATGTGATGATGTTCAGGGGGAGCTTTTCTCATATTTTGAAGATGAGTTGCAGGAGGATGTTACTTCTCATGTCTCAACTAGTGTCACATCCAGTTCCTCTCAATCTGTTGCTGCTGTTCAAAAAGCTCGTATCATTCAGTACTTGCAGAAGGAATTACAGGATCTTGCTACTTGTGAAAAGAGACTTTTACAGGAGCTCAAAGAAATTGATTAGCGCAAGAATGAGGCTGCGGCGCTGCTTGGGGATCTCCAATCTTCTTCAGTTGCTGATGGAGTTGGTATTTCTTCGTAGTTTTTCTTTTATAGTTCTTACTGCCATCTTTTGTCTGCTACTTTACTTTGGTAGTCTTTTTGACAAAAAGAGGGAGTCTTGTAATTGTTTGTAATTTGTACAGAACAATTTATGTCTGTTTCTTTTGAATTTCTTAGCATTAGGATGCTTTTAGTGTTTTGCCAAAAAATGTCAAAGGAGGAGATTGTTAGGACTACTCTTACTTAGTTGCAATTTTTGTTGAAAATCGGTAGTATGAATTCAAAGAAATAGGGATTTCCTTTTTGGGTTAGCTGCACCAAATTTGGAATGATTCTCCAAGTTTGGACTGATTTTGCTGATATTGATTGGTGGCTGATTTGGTTGACTCGGCTGGTTGATTGGAGGTGTTTATGGAAAGAATCTGTGGTGATTAATTTGATTTTGAAGAGAGTGATCGGCTATGATGAGGTTGTAAGGTTTGGTGGTGTATGTAGAGGGTTGAAAGAGGTTCTTTTGTGTGTACACTGTGCAGAAAATTCTGTGGAGTTGAGTGTCTATGATAGATTTGTGTTTTGAGTGAAAAATCTTACAGATTATCCTTATGGTGCATGTCAATACTTGACTGTGAAGAAACGTTACAAAGTTGGGTGGTGCCTGCTGTACAAGTCTTCTAAGGAGACTCAACACAATAGCGACACGGTCAAGAACAGAGTCTTTGAGTGTGTAAGACCATTTTTGGTGTTTGTGATCTTTCAATCTTAGTGGATTGTTCACTATCTGGGCGTAGTCCTGCAGATGTAGGTGTACGCACCGAACTGCGATATTAATTCCTTATGTCTTTACGTTTCTGCACTATTATTTTCTGCATTACTTCTCTACACAATTATTTTCTGAATCTGAAACACTTAGGGCCCGCTTAGTTCGCTGATTTGAGTTTTTAATTCGAGTTTATATGTGACTTTATGTGAAAGCTTTTTATTGTAGCAAAAAAAATTAGATATGACTGTTTCTGTGAGCTTTTTACTGTAACAAAACTCAAACTCTAAACTCGAATCGGTAAATTGAACGGGGCATTAACATAACCTCAGTGTTTTAACTAGTGTTGTAACACTTTTTGTGACACCAGAATAAAAACATACCTTTCAGGCTCGTTTATTTGCTGCGTTTAAACTCATGATTTTAATTCTATTACAGTGTTTTTCTCTCACAAAAAATTTAATTTTTAAATGTTAAAATTAAGAATCATTAATTTAAACGCATGAACACATGCGTATAGTATTTTAGTAAAGTACACCAAACATGTCCCGCATCTACAAGGACAGTAACAAAGAGATGGTCTAACGAGGGCGAAAAAAGTTTCAGAAATTAAAAGATGAAGCAATAAAGTAGACTCACCATGAAATAGATGAAAGGAAAAAGCGATGATATTGGCAGAGCTGGAGGAGGTAAAAAAAAATAAATAAATAAATAAATAAAAAAAAAAAAAAAAACTCTGATTAGAATTATAGCAATTTACATCAAACTTTCATATACTGTACCCAAAAATATATATATATATATATATTTATAATGGTTGGGCACATGAGTAGCCAATATCTTTTTCTTTTTGAGATTATCCAATTTCTATTCATAAACATGAATCTGACATATAATAGTATTACTTTTCATGATTTTTTTTTTTTTTTTTGCTTGAAGTGTTACTTTTTATGATTTGAATAATGGACAAACATCAGGTACAATAGGTACTTTTGGTAGTAGTGTCCACAAAAACCACTTTCAGACGAAAGGGTCACACAGACAAAACAATACGATTCCTCTCAAATTGAAAAGAAAAAAAAAAAAAGTTATACCATTAGCGAGGACGATAATCCAAATACGGATAATGTCTTTGATCGGAAAACCTCTCTGCAAATCCTTGTGTTGCTCAACCTTACAGCCGGGACAATCGGAAAAGTACTCATTCCTCAAGAGCGGCTCTCTATTGATCTGGGAATCATCCGCCATTTTTGTTATGCCGAAAGCAAAAGATAACCAAAAAAAAAGATGGTTTTGTTTTCTTCTGTACTTTCGCTTGTAATGTTGTTAAGCAAAATTAAAAACAAAAACAATAATGAAAATGAAAATGAAAAAAAAAAAAAGCAGAAAAAGAAAGTGATCAGATCAACATTTGTTTTCCCGCCTGGTTGAGGGTGACGGCCGGTACTAGCGGCTGTGGCCGATTTTGCTTTTAATTATTATATCTTCATACGTCAATGAACTAACCAATCAATGGTGTTTTTCGGAAAATTTTCATCAAAAAAAATGTTTTTTTTTGGAAAATGAAAATCGAAAGCAAAAACTATTTGTATAGTATAAAGTCAAACAATTTGTGGTGATCAGAAATTCAAAATCATCGTATTGATATGGATTATTCATGCTGCTTTGATTGAAAAATTAAAAAAAAAATTGATTATGAATTCTTTTAAGTATATTTATTTCACAACATAAGTTAAAAATTTTAATTACTATGTGAAAAGAAAATATTATAATAAAAAAATTAAATTTAAATTTTTATAAAAAAAACATCGTACCGATAGATCTTAAATTGTGAGTTATTTCTTTTTTAAAGTTGAAACATAAGAGTTGCATAATTTCAAAAGAAAAATAATTGAGGACACAAAACTAAAAAGAAATTAAGAACAACGTGTTCCAAAATTTCTCAGCAAAACAACACACGTTTAAGCAGCCAGTTGGCATGCAAAAGCATTATTTAAGCTGAACTTTTAAATTTTATTGGTGTAAGCAAATCGGCATGCAAAAGCATTATTTAAGCTGACCTTTAAAATTTCTGTGGTGCAAGCTAATTGGTTTGACTAATTCATGCAAAAACAAAACGTTAAGGAACTTGACGTTTTAACAGTAACCCATAATTTAAATCATGATATATAGTTCGGTATAATATTTTTTCTCATAAAAAATACACGTAAATAAAAAATAATTTTAATATTGATTCTAATTCATTAACCAAATGTCAATTAAAAATAGTTTGAAAAAAAAAATAAGATACCTACAATTTTATACGTCATATATTTTTGGATGTCATCAAGATTCAAAATTGTACTTTCAAAATTTTAAATTAACATATTTATTGTAATGACTGAGAAAATTTTAGACTTTAAATAATACAATTTATTTATTTAAGCCAAGGATTTTCCTAGAAATTATTATGTGACTGAAGGATTTATGGAATCAATATATGTATTCCTAAATTCTGTAGCAGATTTCATGTTAAGTTCATGTTTTCGATCAAGTAAATTCGATCGATAAATTCTTGCCATACTTTAAGGCAGAATAATTTTCAGTACAAGTATAGTTTGAGAATCTTAATTTCAAGAATCTCCAAACACAGCATGATGTTAGCAGCGTAAAAAAAACGCACTGACATTTTTAAAGAAGAGAAAATCCTTAATTGCCAGACAGCTAGGTTAAAGTCACAAGATAGATACCTATAGTAGAAGGGTACAATGTGAGCTAAGGAGTTGACACCGTCAGAAATAATGTCATTCCCGGGATATAATGCAGAAAAGTTAAATTTAGAATTTATTCAGTCTAGAATTAATTTCAAGACTTGAAACAGTTTAAGATATTACGCGAGTAAGAATTTAACGTGATATCAAAGCAGATGAGGATTTAAAAGTTGAACTGTAAATAAGTAGTAGAAAAAAAAAAGAACTGTCAGAAACAAGAATTTCCTGTCAGCTAAGTACCCTTTACAGTCAGTAGATTTTTAGCAGTTTCAAGAGAAACTTTAAGAGAGTGGACTAAAGTACAAGGGGTAGGATTTATTTTTCTCTCTCTCCTTCTCCACTTTGGCCGGCCATGCATAGAAAAA
>NW_010358712.1:61256-71147 GCF_000414095.1 Morus notabilis | reverse complement strand
ACTTACAATTATTTTGTGAGATATAGTTCCTACTTGCTGAGCGAAAGCTCAATCAGATATGTTCATGCTGTAGGTAAGAAACCTATAAGCAATTCTTGAAGGGCAATGGCGAGCGGTGGACGAATGGTGGAGATGGAAATGGATACCGCTCACGCAGTTACCTTCCGCAGTAAGTTTAAGAAAAATCATGTATATGTCTATATGATTCAAAGGTTTCAAGTATGTATGTTTAAAAAGTTATAGGTACATATGTATGATTAAGAAAATCGAGGTTGTAGCTAACAACCCTAGTTTTGAGTATTTAAGTTTTAGAATGTTGCAACAGTGCATGCAACAAATAAACGAATTTTAAACATGACGATTTAAATGATTGATTTTAAAAGGACTTTAAGATGTACTTGAATTTAAGATTTCTCACGAAATCCATTTTAAAGTCAAATTAAATGGCCCAATTGAATTAGCTAGTTTTAGAAAGGCTTTTAAAGAGTATTTGAAACAAGAGTTCAAACACAGCTCCATTTGAAAAATATTTCTAGAAGGTTTTATCTTAATTGAAATTAAGAAAAGCTTTAAGAAATTCAGTGATTTATTCTTTTGAAATTATTGTTACGAATTATGAAAGTATTCATTCTTATGTTTAAAAAAAAAAAAATGTTCCGCAAATTTTAAGAAATGCCAGTAAGTACAAGTTAAAGTTTAAGTTACAGTGGCGGCCTCATAGGAGGGGCGTCACATTTATACTTGGCGTTTTAACAGTAACCCATAAATTGATGAATTTACTCCTCGTATCTTATGGAAAAACATGTATGGAACATTACTTGACAAATTTATCTTTTGCAACTTAGCTTGAAAATATAATTTTTTACGACTTTCTATTTATATATATTTTTTCTTAACATAACGTCTTATTCGATTTTGGTTCTAAATTTATATGTAAGCTACAAAGATAAATTTTTTAATTCGGGAGTTACCGTGAAAATTGTATAAATTTGAGATAAGTTTAAATTCAGCTAGTATAATTTTAAGAAGGGATATAATGGCATTTTTAATGGTTTTTTAATAATGGTAGTTGAAAAATTAGATAAACGACCCTTTTTTTATTAACTTAGTAGTCAATTATTGATAATTAATTAAATTAGTGGTCAATCACTGATTGACTTATCACTAATTAACTTTAATTTATTAATAATTAACTCGATGATTCTTAATTATAAATCACTATTTAGTAATTAACTAAAATTGGTTAGTAATGGATTATTTTAATAAAAAAATTATAGAATTATTAATAATAACTATTAATAAATTAATAATAATCTGACTGATTACAATAGAAAAAATTATTTTATTAAAATAAAAAAGTTTGGCTATTGTAAAAAAAAAAATAAAAAGTACAGTCATTTATTAAAAAGTGTGCTCTTCGCTAATTTTCTCTTTTTACGAACAACTAAAAGTTAAAAACATATGATATATAAATATATATATATATATATATATTTATAAACTCGAGATAGTAAGGGGTTGTTATTTTGTTCAAAAAACTTTAAAAAAAAACAACTCAAGTTTTAACTTTATTTAAGTTCATGTTCTTTTAAGTTCCAATTTTATTCAACTTTATTCAACTTTATTCAAATTACAACTTCAACTCAAGTTATAACTCAAATTCAACTCAAAAACTACTCTCAAGTTACACTCTAAAAGAATAGGCCCTAAATAACTCAAAAAAGCGTATATTTAATTAGCAACATTTCAAGTCGCAAAATAATTGCAAACATACAAAATGAAAATTTATGGTGCATTTAGAATTAGTTTTTTATTATTTTTAAAAACATTGTTGCACGTTTTTTAAGATATGAAAATGAAAACAACTTAAAAATCGTGTTTGTTTAGTAAATATTTTGAAAATGAAAATGAAAAAAAAACAGTCAAAATAATTTTTGTGAAGGAATTAAAAAATTGTTGAAAGTTGTATTTCCTTTTCTGTTTTCATTTTCTAGTACTTATCAATAATGTTATAATATATTCATTAATAATTATAATTAAATAAGATTTCATTGTTTCATTATACTTAAAAAAATTAAATAAACGTAATTTTAAAATGATTCTCAAAATAATCTCATTTTTATTTTTATACTAAAAATAAAATTATTTTGAAAATATTATGAAACGGGCTCCCGATTTCTCCACTTTTATTATTAAATATGATCCATATGGACAATCATACACTAAGGTCTCGTTCATTTCACCGATTTGAGTTTTCAGTTCTAGGTTTCTACAGTAAAAAGCTCTCAGAAAATGTCACATCTAACTTTTTTTGCTATAGTAAAAAGCTCTCAGAAAATATCACATCTCAGCTCGAATTGAAAACTCAAATCCGCGAAATGAACAATACCTAATAAGCCAGCTAGCTAACAACTTTTCTGCGCCTTATCAAAAGCTTCCATTCTTTTTTTTTTCTGAATAAAAGCTTCTAATAAATTTCAAACAATGCATAGCAACCGACCCTCTATCCGAGACAACGTAGAGAAAATGTAGAAAAGACAATTTACCTACTCTCCGATCTCCAACAAAAAAACAGTAAAAATAATTTTTGTGAAGGAATTAAAATATTGTTGAAAGTTGTATTTCCTTTTTCGTTTTCATTTTCTAATACTTATCAATAATGTTATAATATATTAATTAATAATTATAATTAAATACGATTTCACTGTTTCATTATACTTAAAAAAATAAACGTAATTTTCAAATGATTCTTAAAATAATCTCATTTTTATTTTTATATTAAAAATAAAATTATTTTAAAAATATTATGAAACAGGCTCCTAATTTCTCCACTTTTATTATGAAATATGATCCATATGGACAATCATACACTAATAAGCCAGCTAGCTAACAACTTTTCTGCGCCTTATCAAAAGCTTCCATTTTTTTTTTTTCTGAATAAAAGCTTCCATTTTTTTTTTCTGAATAAAAGCTTCCAATAAATTTTAAACAATGCATTGCAACCGACCCTCTATCCGAGACAACGTAGAGAAAATGTAGAAAAGACAATTTACCTACTCTCCGATCTCCAAGATATATGCTAGTTTATTCATTGTCGTACTCAATAAAAAAAATGTCCTCGTTGTCGTTATTACTATATGATAATTAGTAATGGCTCGTCCTTGAATTTCTGTTATAATAATTTCGTCCTTAAATTTTTTATTTTGATACATTAAAGTTGTTGAATGATTTTTGAAATTTAACGTAAATTTTATCCTTATTACATAATAATTAAAAATTTTAATTTAAAAATTCCAATATATTGGAAAATATCATTAGCCTCTATATTGTAATTTGGTTTGAACTCATTTCACATTATTTGAATCCAAAATCTTGTTGAAACTGTGTTTGATAAATTTCAGAATCAACCCCATCTCCCCCATGTTTTTAGATTTTTTTTTAACCTAATTAATATATAGAATTTTGGGCTCAATAATTTCCCATACCTACCTCACTTATCTCTATTCCAACCATCTTTTCAATATAACAGCAAAACAAATCTCCAGAACTTTTCCTTTTTTCAAACCCATGATCAACTACTCGCGTAAATGTCATTTCAAACTGTAATTTTAAACCGCATTTTTCAGACTTTTCATTTCAACTAAAAAAATAAACCACCACTTTTTGAATTAGTTTATGAAACTAAGCCATATAGTTTTCAAAGGGTTTTGATAGTATTAAAAAAAAAGGAGGAGGAAGAAAATCTTGCATATAATTAACGTAACTCTTTTGTAAAATTTTAAGTTATTATGTATTTTTGTTATGTTATAAAAATTATCAATTTTAGTGTCAGAAATCATAGCTGTTAAAAAAAGAATGTTTAAAGACTAATATGTTAAAATTAAAATTTGAAGACTCAAAATGTCACTATGCAAATTTCAAGGCCTAACTTATCAATTATTCTTCATTATGATTATTAAAAAAAAAAAAAAAAACGTTATGAATCTACTACTGAAGATGTATTGATTGGACATATTTTGTAATGATTTCCTTCAACCTTTGCATGAAATTAACCGCGTACATGAAATGATATTAATTTCATCAATCAATTTTACCCTTAAAAAAACGAAAACAAAAATATCGTCAATCAATTCATGCCGTTGTTAGAAATGGCTTGAATGTCATCAGCACTCCGATTGCTTCAACGACGATAAGGACGAAGAAAACCATCTGGACACCTGCATTAATTATCCACGCATTTAATTAATTAGACGAGTAAAAAAAAAAGTATTGAAGCAAGTATTTACCAAAAAATAAATAATAATAAAAGAATTAATTAATTAAAAGGCTATTAAATATATGAAAATAGGTCAATACGAAAAGTTTAAGAAAATATATAGGTTAATTTTTAATTATAGAAATTAATAGGTCATAACTTGTCAAGTTATGATTTATAATCAGATAAGTTATTGACAAACTTATCAAGTTATAGTTTATAACCAGATAAATTATGAAAAAAAATCGTGAATTATGGACAACAACTTGTCAAGTTATGGTTCATAATCAGACAAATTATGGATAAAAACAGTAATTTGACCTATTTATTAACTTATGTAAACTATTGACCTATTAATGTTAATTCATCTCAAATCTTAACATATTTTCCTCTTTCACCCTTAAAAATATAGAAACACACCTGGGAGGATGGGGGCATCAAGTCGTTTTTCTGCCCAAGAGAACCTGTTGAGACAAACGGCGTCGTTGAGTAATATGGACTAATAAATTTACTGTCATGTAGAATTGGACTGGAAAATGAAAGGGAAAGGGGAAAAAAAAAATTATCCGCGGTATGTGGATCAGGAACTTTCCCCATCCCATTGACGAAGTTGGAAAATATTTTTTACATAGATACTATGGTTTTTTTTTTATTTTACCGATTTGAGTTTTTAATTTCAGTTTTACTATAGTTAAAAATTCTCACAAAAAATCACATTTAATTTTTTCTATTACAATTAAAAACTCTCACATAAAGTTACATTTCAGTTCGAATTAAAAATTTGAATCGGCGAACTCAATGAGGCCTATAAAAAAATTTAGAGATGAGTTTTTATTGAACACGGACGTAATTTGAAAAATAAAGACATAGTTATCTAATTCAACTATTGAGCAGGATCACACAGTTAATATATATAAAATGGGGGCGCAATTGAAATTTTACACAAAAATGGTGATAAAAATTAAAATTCTAAAATGTTAGTGGGGGCACACATGAATGTCCCCTCTTTACCTGCCCGGTGCCCATCGCAATTACTTTTCAACAAATCTTTATGAAAAACATTGATTGTATGTATTCTAATTATTGTACTACCATCACGAGTTAGTAGGTCATTCGTCTTAATTATATATTTATAGAAAAATATTATTTCTATATTTATTATTTAACACGTAAATTTTATTAAAATAATAATATATTATATTAATAGAGTTTACGCATAAAATATTGAATACAGAAAAAAATAAAGAGAGTAACAGAAAAAATGACATTAATGTCATGTTCATTTCACTGATTCGAGTTTAAAATTTGAGTTTTGCTACAGTAAAATGCTCTAAAAAACAGTCACATCTAACTTTTTTACTACAATAAAAAGCTCTAACATAAAATCACATCTCAACTCGAATCAACGAACTAAACATGACATAATATTTCTCATATTTATATTCGTGGTCTCAGTTTTAGGATACGAAAGTGGATAGAAAAAAAAATGATCATACATCTATATATTTTGTGTGTGCCTTTTAGTTTGTTTTGATTCAATCTTAGGGGGCGTTTGATAGATAGATTCAGAATCATGATTTTAGATCCTGATTCAGAATCATGATTTTGGATCCTAATTCAGAATCAGTGTTTGTTTACAGTGATTCAAAATCATGATTCAGAATCAGTGTTTGGTTTGGATGATTCTGAATCATGATTCAGAATATGATGTAATGTTTTAAATCAGAATCACTCATGATTCTAAAACCACCCCCTCTTAATTCAATGTGATTCAAACCCCTAATTTTGAATCATGATTTCAGAATTATGATTTGAACCTAAAATTATAAATCATGGTTTTAATTCTAGAATCATGATTAGAATTACCATAATTTAAATCTTCGTAACAAACAAACCCTTATTGTTCACGGTACTAAAATATTAAAGCCTCTACTTCCATATATTTAAGGTTGAGAAGCTAATACCGAGCCAAATAAAACATCTTCAGGAGCTAACAACTGTTACGACTAGAACCACTTCTCATTGTTAAATAATATTATTATTATTTGTTTTTATCTTTAACAAGGGTAGAATAGTCTCTTCATTTATTGTCACTGGTATAAACCTTAATTTTTAAGGAAATGGCTGCAGTACCGTAAACTAGATTCATGGTATTGATAACGCAAGTTATTGTAATCATACGATTAAAATCAAGAGTATGAAATGAAGGATCTAATGGTATAGCCAAGGAAGTTGTATCATACCCGATTTTAAAAATTTTAGAGTCATTCTCCGTTTATCTTCTGAATTTTAAAAATTCTTATTTTATCGTTTAAATTTTAAATTATTCCCCATTAATCTCTTCTAATATAATTTAAATTAAAAATAAATTAAAAAAAAGAGAAAAATACAATCACATGATTTTTCTATTTAAATTTCTATTAAAAGTAAACAAAAAATTACACTCGCAAATCTTTCTTTGCTCTCAAAATTTTTTTGGGTCTTTCACTTTCTCTCGCTCTCTGTATCTAATAACACCGATCAAATTCCATGGTGTAAGTGCTGGATTTCTCACTTTGAATTCCATTCCACGCCAATTGGGTCTACTTATTGTTTTGAAATTTTACTTATCCTGTTTTTTCTCTATTATTCTCTAAGCTAGTTTTTTAAAATTTTGTAATATATTAATTATATAATATAATTCAATAAGAAACTCTAGCATCGTTTTTTCTCTCAATTTGGTTTTAAGTTTTCACTCTCATCACACAAAAAGAAAATAAAAATAAATAAATAAATAAAAATAAAAAATAAATAAAAAAATAAAAAAATAAGGGGCGGTAACTTACAAGGCACCAGCTCCAAGTGGGCCAATAGCTTTAAAAAGAGACATCCCAGTCATTGCGATGCCATTAGCAGCACCTCGTCGTTCTTGTTCCTGATGTTAAAATATTATGTGCATGATTAAGTTGATAAATTTAAGAAGCAATAATATCACACCCAAATTAATAAATAAATAAAAAGAAATTTTAAATTCACAAGGAAGTACTTATTAAAACTAGTAAATACGGAGCAAGAACAAAAATTAATTACCACTGCTCTGTTTTGCAGAAGGAACAAGCCAGTGATGATAGTGATCTGATCAAGCAATTTAAAGATTTATTAGTTAGACAATAGAAAATCAAACAAATTAATAGCCGGATGGGGGACCTAATTTTTGGGGAATTACGCATGATTTAGATCATTAAAATTTTTTTTTTTTTTTTCATGAGGGAGGGGTCTTTTTAAATAGGAAACATATTACAAAAACAAAAATATACGCATTTGATTAAATTTGATAGTTCAAAAATAATAAAATATACACTAGCCGTAGAGTCTTAGTTCAAAAATAATAAAAAAAGAAAAAGAAAACATAAGAAAAAGTTGAATTCTACATTTACAAAAATTGATTTCCTTTAAGGATCTCTCTAAATTTTGAATCACTCAAAACTGTTTCTGAGACGATAGATCAAAGTTTATAATATATAGGTTTAGAGGATGTTTGGTAGAGGGATTCGTTCCCTAATTCGAATCATGATTCGTGGTTCACTACAGTATTTTCTCTCACAAAAAATTTACGTAAATCGAAAATGGTTCAAATTACATAGTTTGAATCCTCCAATCAAACGTCCTCTTAGTCTCAGGCCGACACTAGAGATTGTGTATTTTTCTCTATAAAACATATATATTTATTCTTTAAAATATGTATATATTGTATATTTTATCATAAAAAAATGTACATATTTTAAGAGAAAATAAACACGTTTTAAAGAAAAAATATACATATTTTATAAAGAAAAGAACAAGTATCGCTCTAGTCGAACTGGAGACCATATATATATATATATATATATATATATATATATATAATGCACATTTCAACTATGTCATTTCATTACACTCTCTTTTATCTTCATGTCATTTGATTTAGCGGTCATTAATGATAAATGAAAATGTTACGTATTTAACATCTATAACCTATAAAAGGTGTAAATCTATGTTGTTGCTGAAAATAAATCTATAATTTGCATATTTCCACTTACACATAAAACATTCTTCATCAAAGATGCTAAATTTAAAAGCAGCCAAACCGTGATCCCTGAGAACATGGCTATAAAGGGGTAGCCGGCCAATAAAGGTATGGATATTATCTGTTGATCATAAGAAATCCAAACCCAAAATCAGCACACGGAAACAATCGTGTTACCACTAATTAATAATCTCAATATTGGAAAAACTACGCAAAACTGACCCAAAAAAATGCTACAAGGAAGCTTAATTAGAGAATTACCCCTCCAATGCGACAAATCATCACGGGACCGACGAGCTTTTCCACGTGCGGATATAAAAAAGTTTGGAATACAAGAAGACCAAAACCTAAATATGGAATAAACGTGTGATCATAAATATTTGATAAATGAAATAAACATGTAGGGTCCGTTTAGCTTAGTTAATTGAAGTTTTTAATTCGAGTTGAGATATGACTTTATGTGAAAGCTTTTTATTGTAGTAAAAAAATTAGATGTGACTGTGTTTCTGAGAGCTTTTTACTGTAACAAAACTCAAATTCTAAACTCGAATCGATGAAATGAATGATGCATAATATATATGTTACAAGTGAAGTGAACAATCTAAAAAATTTTGGTGTTATATGTTTAAATAACCCTAAATGTATCTACTTTCATGAGGGTAAAAAGAACAAATAAACGACACATTACGTAATAATCAAACACATCAAAAACGTAGACGTGCATAATATATAAATTTGTGACAAAAATGATTCACGTATTCCAGAAAGTAACAAAATTTATGATGATGTACTGAAGACGCTGGAAATTCATACCTGAAAATGCAAGAACTTCACCAACATCCTCCGTTGACAAACTCAAACCACCAAATTTTTTTGGACTCACTGCCCATAATGAGAAAATCTGTAGGAGAAAACCTGGTTTGTCACTTAACGTGTAGGTAAATACAGTGGGGTGCATCTTCTCAAATAAATAAATAAATAAAGTAGGGTACATTTATTGTGAAAAAAAGACTATTTTACTTCTCTTATAGAAACTGTGTTTGGATTAGTTTTTTAATTGTCTAATACGACGTAGTTGCAGTTCTATATCTATATCGCACGCTGTAATTTTTTTAATGCAGACATACACAGATTTAACTGTTAAAAAAACAAATCGAACAGATAAAAAATGAACAACTTTTACTAGTGGGTTAAAATTAAATGCATGTCCTCCTACTATAAATATTCCCAATAAAGTTTACATTAGAGAAGGAAATAGATTGATAAACAGAAGGATAAAAGAACTCGTATAGAATAGTGACTTGGTTTAATGTGCAGCTTAGGATACTTAAGATTAACAGAAAATGTTAAAAAGCTCTAAAAGTAAAAATCTTTCTAATTAAATAGCCGGTTTAGGAATTACTGCCTTATTGTAAAATTTAAGAACTAAAACAAGATTTCGTAAATAATTTAGAGAACGACAATAAAATTAATAGAAAAAAGATTATATGCAATAATAAATTATATAACAGTCAATAATTGTATAAAAAGAATAGCAAATATATAGGAGGTCGATTTGATTAATACAAACTAAGAGGTAAATATATAATTA